>NC_051181.1:27551445-27684050 GCF_013339695.2 Rhipicephalus sanguineus | reverse complement strand
TTGGTACGTGAAAACAAAAGTCGGTACAGAACGCTTCGCGCAGATACAGGGTTGTCCCAGCTATCACGCAGAACGATTTAAAAAAAAGAGGAACGGCATTACGCAAATCAAACCTACAGCATATTGTTTCTAGTACACTAGAGTAGCCAATGCTATTTTGTTCGTTAATGAGGTTTAATTAATTAGTCATAATTATATTTCTAACTCGACAAATACTCGCCTAATTGTCAAAATGTCAATGAGGGATGTAGGCATGTTCAAAGGGCATCTAACTGCGCTACTTCCAACAACGTGCTAATTGCGCGC
This sequence comes from Rhipicephalus sanguineus, assembly GCF_013339695.2. Classification (NCBI taxonomy): domain Eukaryota; kingdom Metazoa; phylum Arthropoda; class Arachnida; order Ixodida; family Ixodidae; genus Rhipicephalus; species Rhipicephalus sanguineus. Next base: position 27,683,744 of record NC_051181.1, on the reverse strand, counting down.
TCATTTTTCCGCTTGATCAAGAAAGCCCGCTAAATATGAAAAAATATCACGTGACTACGCGCACACCCGCAAGGAAACCAGCGCCCTCAATAAGCTTACTGCAAACAACCGCTTTGCCTGTTGCCTGTTGCGAAGACAGCGTTTCGCATATTGCAAGGGTACAGTTCGGGCGCCAGCGATATGCGTGCAATTCGCTGGGATTCAATCCGTTCGATAGTACGCCGCAATCATCCATATTCTCGGCCGACTGTTCTCATTGATAACGCGGCAGGTGTTATGATTACGGCCTGACTCTGTAAAACAAGCGGTAGTGCGTTAGGCCGGGAGTGGCAGATAGGGCGATGCGTTTTTTAGATGCAAGTATCTTAAGGTCGAGCTCAATCCGTGGTGGTGGTGGGTGGTGTGCGGCGTGACACCCTACTGCGCATGCGCATACCCTCTCCACAAACTCCTCTCGCTCCCCCTCCCCATTCCCCCTCTCCTCTACCCTCTCCATATTCTCTCTACTCACCCTCAGCCTTCCCCTCCACACTTCCCTCTCACACTTTCCCTTCCCCTCCCCCTCTCCATCTCTCTCCCCTGCCCCTTTCCACTCTCCTCTGAACGCGGGCTAGACATGCTGAAATTCTCTCCTGCACAACGCCGCAATGAGCTCGAGCGCATGCGCCTCCCTCCCCTTCTCTCTCCTCTCCTTACGCTGCCCCCTCTCGCCCGCCTATCGACCGCGTTTCCCGCTCGCCCTGTGAGAATTAACGGCCAGGCTAGATGGAACATACGACGCGCGTAGCGTCCCTCTTCGCGTTCCACGACGCGAGGTCGGTAGCTTGCCAACGAACGCTAACGGAACGCGATCGTGCAAGTGCTCCGGTTCGCATCGCCTCATGGTCCCCTTTAGCGGGAGATGGTGTAATTCTTCTGCATTTTTTCCTTGATACTGTCTACCTCGTAGGGAGCCTGTTTGAGGGCGCTGGTTCCCGACGCGTGCAAACTCTAGTCACGTGTCACTTTTCATATTCGTGGGCTTTCTTGATCAAGCGGAAAAAATGAGCGCGCAATTAGCAGGTTGTTGAAAGTAGCCGTTAGATGCCATTTGACATGCCTACATACGCCTCATTGACATTTTGACAATTAGGCGAGTACTTGTCGAGTTAGAAATATAATTATGACTAATTAATTAAACCTCATTAATGAGGGGAAAAATAGCAGTGGCTACTCTACTGTACTAGGAAAATATGCTGCAGGTTTGATTCGCGTAACGCGTTCCTCTTTTTTAATTCGTGCTGCGTCATAGCTGGGACACCCTGTATATAATGTTTTTTGATGGCCTAAAGATGGCAGTTTGAAGTACAGATATAGTACGGTACTGAAGCCACTGAAGTTGGACACGCCTCGCCGGTAAGGAGAAAAGCTCGAGACTGTCGACGGCGCGCGTTGTTGCGGCCACAGCCGTGCACTCTTTTCGCTCGTGTCAGTTTGCTATTTTCGAAGTTTGCCTACGCTGCGATGATGTTCGGCGTTATAACAGAATCGAGTGAATGTACGTGACTGTTTGAACTATGTTCGATGATTCTAGCATGTGACATGTCTGATCTCAACTTAGACGGCGTCCGCACGCGCTGAGTGTCGTTCGGGCATTCCTACTCGCATGTGTATATCTGAGTAAGGATGGGTTACGTTTGTAAAACATGCGGTCAGTAACCGCTCACTGCGTGCCCCTTTGTGCCGGAGGACGCGCTTGGGTGTCGGAATATGCCGGCGAAACACCGGGCTTATACTGAAAGCACGGTGTAAGAAAAATAATTTAGGTGTGGACACTCTCCGCCCGCCGCGAAGGAGAGCGCGTCAGATAATGTTCGCCTTTAATACATGCGCGGCCACAGTTTCGTGGGGGGCGCTGCGACATGGGGGCTCAAGAAACCTATTGCCACGAGTCGAACGGGCGTTTTTCATTTTTTTTCACCTCATTGCATTTTTCACGGCGAGTTTTCATACGGCCACGGTGTAAACGGCACACCCGACGCACATAGCGTCCCTAACAGCGTTGCCTACGTAAAAGCGCGGCGTCTTGCTTAGAGCGCGTGAGCAGTCTTTCTGCTCGCTGACTTCTCACGTGCGCAACGCCGTTACGGACGCTACGCACGCAGCTCGTCTTCTATAGTACATGCGCCGGCCGCGGTTGCGTGGGAGGCGCTGCGACATGGGGGCCGAGAGGAGGAAAGAGGCGAACATTATGTGGACGCGCCGTCGGGCGGAGTGTCCACACCTAAATTATTTTTCTTACACCGTGACTGAAAGCAAGGTTTGAAGCGATTTCTCAGAAAAGAAGTGCTTTCATTTGTGTATAGCCAGTGCCTATTGCGAAACGAGGTTCCCACCGCCTTTTACGTGAAAATTTGTTTTGGTTGAGAAATTATTTCAAACGAAACACTCGTTTCAGATGTGTGTTGTGCAACGGTGTGTTGAACAAACGGTGTTTTAAATACAGATAACCAGTGCGTATGTGTTGGTTATTCCAGGAATCCCAGATCACTTCTCTCGCCTCTTCACTTCAGCTGACAGCCACATTTGGGGAAACGAAGGTGTCGCAATGATCTGGCGCCTCAGCACACGTGATGGGAAAATCAACAGCGGCGTTCGCCCTGTCAAAGAGGCACTCTGTCCTGCATTACCTTTGGTTGGACAACGCGACGTAGGAAAAGTGGTGAGTGGCACCCACGCAAAGGAGCCTAAACCAATTTTGTTTGCTGTTTAAAAAAAGTCACAGCTCCGCCGCAACGGCGAAGCAATGAATGCGATAGCAACAATTTGAACGTAACGCTAAGAACGGAAAGTAGCTCCAAATTGCCAGTGCGTCGCTCGAGCCCAAATAACGCACGAAAAGAACTCACACAGGACGAGCGCGAACTCTCATAGGTCTCAGCTCGGTACTTGAAGCGCACTGCTGAAATACAAAGCAGGCCGCACGAAATGAACGAACAGGTACACACAGGACGAGCGCGAACTAAATGTCGCAGTTGTTATTCATTTTTGTTTGAACAGCGCGCTCCTTTCTCAAACGCGGCTTCTGGAGCGAGAGAAGGGACATTCGTACGCTCTGTGACATCAGCGCTGACCTCACGGGGAAAGCGCAAGACATACAATCACCCGCTCCACCACCCCCTTCTTTCCTCGAGATAAGCGCACGTAGGCGACCATGCCCTGTAGGGCGTAGAGCAACGGCGTTCGCAGGAGCGGGGCGACGATCCACACGCGCGCACATCGCGCCATGTGTGTGGTAACAAAGAAAGCATGCTGAAGTACATGGTGTATATAAATAGCTCGCCGTTAGCAGGGTGAAAGACGGTGCTGTCGTGGCCTAACATCTAACGCGGCGCACTGCAAAGTGAGAGGTCGCGCGTTCGATTCCGCGCGTCGGAAAGTATTTCTGAATTATTTTTCTTTGGGACTTTTCTATACATATACATACTTATACATATACGGCGAATGACGGCGACGGGGACGGACATTTTCCAGCCGAGACTGTCCATATAATTGCTATCGCAATAAAAGGCGCACATCATCTTGTGCAGCAAGTTTGTCGCCAAGTGACGTGTTACAGAACCTACTATTTGCAAGTTGTGTTTTACATTAAAACGGCAAAAACTTCGTTCCTTACCATGCCTGTCTGCATATGTTGTATTGTTGTGAGGCCTCATTTTCTTTTTGTGAACCACTTATTGTGAAGGTTGGGCAAACTATTACTGGAATTCCGTTTTCTCCTTAATATCATGTTCTGCTTTTCAGATACAGTTTTTCATCGCTGCTCACGCTGAACAGGAGCCACAACATAGCAAGTCACAAGTCTGATGCATCGAGCAGTCGCCACTTTTTGATTAATTCATAATGATTAGAAATAACTATGAAAACATGATGCCGATTTCTCTAGTTTATTTGCACCATACAACACTATGCACATCACTGTAACACATTTAGTTGGCTATACTGATACAAGCATCTACATAAATATACTATAATGGCTTAATTGGAAATCACAGACCATCTATTCGCACTTTCTTGATTACTCTGTTGGAAAAGGTGTTTTGACGAGTTTCAATAAAATAATACTACAATTAAAACTATTCTTTTTTGCGGTCACTGGGCACAACGGCAAGTATTTGGACTTGCTTCAAATGAATACTTCAGTATTCCCAGCAGTAGTCACGCAAAAGTAGAAAATGGGTCATTTGAGTAACTTAAAATAGTTAAGGAGTCGCTTGACGCTTCGGTGTGTCATTTGACCCTCGTAGGAGTGTTCCCGGCAAGAGTCGTCTGACTCCCTCACAAGCGGATAGTGATCCTTCGAATAACAGTTCTTCCACTCCTACAGAGTCAGGGTACTCTTCTAGAGCGCATCGATTCTGACCCACCAAAGGAGTCACCGTGACTGTTTAAAGAGAGTCGTATACGTGGCAAGTCAGAACGCTCCGAAAAGAAACACATATATTATTTTTTTTCTTAGAGTACGGATTCCACCCAGCGCGCCCAGTTGTTTCTAATGTGCCGCCAGTTTTCGCAATGCGCGGGCAGACACTGTACAGTGTGGCCAGTGCTTCTCAGTGCACTGTAAGACACTGGGACACACTGCACAGTATTCCCAGCCTCTTTCAGCGCACTAGCTGGTACTGGCCACGCTGTCCAGTCTGTCCCAGTGCCTCTCAGCGCGCTGTAGCACACTGGGACACACTGTACAGCGTTTGCAGTGCCCGCCAGTGGGATGAAAGGCACTGGAAACGCTGTTTTTCCCGGTAGGAGCAGCACTAGTTAAATGAATGTGGCGCAGTATGATTGAAACAGGTGCAGGATTTGGCACATTTTACAGCGAAAGCTGTTATGAGATCATTTCACCGGCCGTTTTTGGCGCCGTAGTTGTCCGCCGCCGCCGCCGCCGCCGGTGTCCGTAACCAGTATCGCTCAAAGTAAGAAAAAAAAACGAAATAAGAAAAAAATTCCAGGATGGAACGAGGTTCGAACATGGGCCCTCTGCGTGGGCGCCCAGTATTCAACCTCTGAGCCATGCCGGTGCTTGAAACTGCTTTGCAAAAAGGCTCTATACAGGCTTCATATCGGGAAGAAACCACATTAGCATATGCATATAGCGTGGTAGAAGAGTAAAATAAGCACCAAGCGTCGCAAAACGCGAATTCTGTAAACAGGCGTCACACAATGCGAATTGCGCAACGAGTAGGTTGTTGAATGCTTCCAACCCATTACAAGAGCTCTGCCATAATTCTTCGACGTCATCAGGCACAGCATCAACAAAGTGCGCATAATGTCTTACATGCGTTTAGCAGGTACCACCGCTCTCCGTAGAATGACGAAAAATGGCACTGTGCCTGCTGCCCTACAACTCAAAAATTACAATGATTTATAGCGTAGTGGGCTCCTCGCAAGTGCACTTGTATTGGTTGCCAAGGAAGCCCATAAACGCACGATCCATTTCCTCGGGGTCTCGGTAAAATTACAATGATTTAGAGCGTAGTGGGTTCCTCGCAAGTGCACTTGTATTGGTTGCCAAGGAAGCCCATAAGCGCATAATCCATTTCCTCGGTGTCTCAGTAAAATTACAATGATTTAGAGCGTAGTGGGTTCCTCGCAAGTGCACTTGTATTGGTTGCCAAGGATGCCCATAAGCGCATGATCCATTTCCTCGGGGTCTCAGCACGTTCTTCGCCCCCCCCCCCCGCCCCGGCTCTTTCCCACGTAAACGTATGTTATACAGCATGACGGGAGAGGGAAATAGCGACCGGGCGTCACCCAATGCAAATTACATACCTGGTGGACCGTTTAAAGCTTCCAACCCATTACAAAGGGCTGAGCCATAATCTTCATCGTTATCAGTCGTCGCGTCAACAAAGTGCACATAATGCCTTACAGACGTGTAGCTGGTGCCTCGTTTCTCCGCAGAATGACGAATAATGGCTTAGTAGGTGCTTCCGAACTTCACAATATTGTGATTTATGGCGTAGTGGGTACCTTTCTAGTGTACTTCTATTGTAGCCCCAAGAGAGCTTACAACGGACTCAAGAAACGCCGCTCTTCCAGCTTTCGCTGTGACTGTGCTGCGGTTTCAGCGCAGGCCTGGCATTTTTTACTGGAAACTGCCCTTTTGAGTTAATGTAACAATCAGGAATTTCCCCAGCTGTTTTAGAAGTTGAAGATACTTAGACTCGCTTTACGCTACCATGAGATTTAGCCGAGTTTCGGTTTCTGCATTTGGAACTTTTTGAAAATAAGACACGTATAGTAATGCAGATACGTGGCAATGTCTGCTGGCTCTTGTGAGGCTAACAAAAGGCCCAACAAGAACGCACTCGCCACTTTCTCCTGTGAAGCTGGAATCAATGTCAGGTGAACATGAAGTGTACCTAGTGAACACTCAGTTTGTAATCCAAATTACTTTAAAAAGTGAAGCCAAATTTATTTAATTTTTTTCCATTTTGATTTTCTTAACTGATGCACTTCAATTTAAAACAAAAAATAACCTCCTGTTTTTATTCCTTCGCCCATTGATAGGATTCGTATGATTCATATGCATCTAAGGCAGCTCCCCATTCATTTTTCTTGTTGATTATGCTATTTGTGCTAAGGAACTTTTATTCATGAACCATGACAAGAGTAATATTTTTGAAGAAATATTAAAAATGAGCCAGCAGCATGCCCCTTCTTTATGCAGCCATCCAATCGCGAGATAAAAAAAAATGGCCGCGTATCTGCGTGCTTCGCTACAATGTCGTCTAAAGACGATAGAAGAGGCGCTGCGTGAGATATCGACGCCATCTGGCAATACGTCGGGAAACATGAGTGCTGTGTTGCGGGCTGGTAGTCCCGACGCACCGGCAGGTGAAGAGCGGCGGTTACCAATGCGACCGGCGGGGACGCCGGCCAGCCCGGACACGCGGTTTGGCGCGATGCGCCGAAGGGGAAGAAACGTCCGCACTCAACGAGTACTCTCCACAAACTCTCTTATTTACACGTCGCCTGGGTAAAACAGGAATGCCAGAGCGGCGCCCCCTGTCATTCGTACAATGCAATACTGAACCGAAATCGAAACACAACATGACCTTGTGCAGAGGCCACTGAGGAAGACAAGTTTCAGCGCAGTCGCATTTTCAGTGGAGCTTAAGAATCTGGGTCTTTAAATTTGCGTATCTATGTATTTTCTATTAAAGGAACACACCACCTAATACTTACCTAATGATGTTGCGCCTCAGATATGCGTAATATTTACTTTTCGATCGACAACGTTCAAAAGTAGGAACAGCCGTACCAGTTCAAGATGGGTGGGCGGTAAGGAAGTGGTTCAACTTTGGCCGGGTGGCTGAATCGAGTGACATGCCAACAAACAGAAAGACAGGCCAGAATTTCTGCGTTTAAGTTCCACAAGAAAGACTATCGTCTTTAATTTACGCATACTGGTGCCAGACATCGGGCAGGCAGTTTTGAGCAAAAAAGGTATTGCATAAAAATTTCGAAAGCTGAAGACGCCGCAGTTCAGGCATGAATATCATTATATGATTCCTTGATGAAATTTCGCACAACTCACCCGGCCTTTTATCTTGACTCGATTTGAAATACCTGATTACCCAATAAAACTGACTTAATTTGGTTTGAAACATGTAGCATGGAAGCATCTTGCAATAATTGCAATTCATGGTGTTTCTTATCAGCAGTGCCCAATGAATAGGAAGCCTACTGAAGTTTTTTGTTGGGGCCGAATGCCTAATGTGTTATGTATCATTGAAGCCAACGGTCGGAAACACTGCCGCTCAAGCGTCCCAAAGAATTACGTCATCGTTACGTCATCACCACTATCTTGAATCTGAGCCTAACTGAGCCTCCAACCAGAAGTGCGATAACTGAAGGCGAAATTGGCGCTCGAGTCGATGGCGAGTCAAAATGAAAGCAGCCAATGGCAGCCCGCCGCCGTGCCGGCAAAGCAGTGCGCCCCGCGCCGGCCGCCGAGGCCGCGCCAGCCGCGCGCGCGCCGCAACGCTAGTTTTGAATTTCTCGAAAGTTCCGTTGTAGCATGAAGGCATGAAGCGAGCGTTGAGAGCGGGCACCAGGCTGTCCGTGCAGGCAGGCTATGCTTGGGGGACACCTGCAAGTCTCTCGTTGAGGTAGGGGGATCACTGTTCGCTTTTGAGACCTATTGTAGCGGTCGTTATGGTCAGCCGTGCTCCGCCGCCGCCACATCGGAGCCCGTCGTAGTCGCCGGCCTTGATGTGAAGTTTCGTGATGTTTCGTTATGTTGAAGCGACCGTTGGCCGGTGTGTGCAGTTTTTGCGGTGTTTCCGTGGGTTGCTCTCTTGCCGCCGTGATGGTTAACGGCACACACCATTCGTACATCATGCAGCGGTGCACGGATACTTCAAGACCGAGTTCCGCAAGATTCTTCCCTGATCAAAAAAAGTATAGGTGAGTATGCGGTTTGCGTTCGCAGCCACACGTATATAGCTTCATTGCAGTTGGACAGCAGTTGTTTTTAAACGTGGCTGAATCGTAAAGAGCACGATTTTACATCGTTGTACCAAGAAGTAACGAAAATAAAGCACTTTAGACTCTCTGACATGACTGCTTCCTTGGAAGTGCTTTTTGCATTTTTTGGCATGTTTATCACTCGCCTTCGTTTAAATACGCGTTTCTGAGTCTGTGTATCTCAACTTGCACTATACCGAGACGACGAAACTACGTTTGCGTGATGTGACTGCGTAATTTTTGTCGTTTGAATTCGGTTTGCAACTGCTTTTCTGCAGGAAGTAAACGTTTTCTGAATTATGGAGAAGGCCACAAGTGACGCGTTTGCCCAAGGAAGGGTTAATAACTATAGAATCTGCTCTCTGCGAAGTCTCGATCCGCAACCTCAACTGCACCAGCTTTCTACTCTGCCCCCGGTGCTTTCTTTCGGTGCGTGAATGTTCATTATATGTACTTACAGCTGAAAAAGTACTCTTTGTGTTTATGTATTACCTCTGTAATTACCTATAGAAAAACCGTTCGAAGAACCTTCATGTGTAGACATGAGAGTTGTTTTTTTCTGGTGAGCCTTGAGTATTGCAAGTGTCCAATATGCAGAATTTTATTGTTTGCGTTTATCTCAATGAAGTGTTCAGTGTACACGGCATGACATTCTCACTTCAGTGACGTTATCTTACAGCCATGCATTGTATTCGCGGTGAAAGAAAAGCTGTGTAGTAGACTTATTTCACTTGGCCATTGGGTAATACGCGTTTCTTCGAATGTTATATGTGCTGCTGCATAAACGGACCATCGCCTTCATGCCGTTGCCGCCATCTAACTGTCAAGTAGTGGTCAAGTGCCAAATAATGTGTATTTCCCTTTTTAGTGCGATGTACTACTATATATCTAGTTGTTTTGTGTTTCGTATTAGTACAGTGGTTAATAAGTAGTTCATTGCATTATTATTCCATATTTAGGTATTTTGCGCATCTTTATTGTTTTTGCCATGCACTGACATTTCGCCTACATTTCTTTAAATTTCATGACTCTGTCACATCAGCAGCTCTTGTGCACTTTGGTCAGTATTGTACTAAACAAACATCGTGTTACTTATATATGTATACGTCAAAGGGCCTGCATTTTCAGTGTGTTCGATTTTTAATTTCCAATTTCTGAACTTTACAATGAACTTTTGTGCTGTTTATCATGGACACACTGTGCATTCTTTAATTCTCTTCTTCTCCGGATCTTGTATCGTGCCCCATTATGTGCAAATCTTGAGTTTTGGAAACGGAGCAATAAAACGAAGTCACAGATATGTTGTGGGTGGAAGTCATCCCTTATGCTCTGGATCATGCAGGCTGCGTGCATTCAAACGCACTGCGCACCACGAGCGGACAGAAAAAAATAAATGCTCGACCAAGCACAGCACGCGCTCACGCGAAAAAAAAAAAAAAACGCGCCACGCACACGAAAAAAAAACGGCGCGCGGCATGAAAGAAGAAAAAGGGAGCCGCCAAGAAAAAAGGCAAAAAAAAACGGCACCCGACATGAGAGAGGAGAAAAAGCAAGCGCGCCCGAAAAAAAGAAAAAAAAAGAAAACGGCGCGAGCAGTGCGAGGGAGAAAGAGGGGGAAGGGGGGGGGGCGAGAAGAAGCGAGCGGCTGTTGTTACTGTTGCCCTGACGACGTAAAAAACGCAATCGTTACGTAACCGCTGCGTCATCGCCGCCATTACAGCGCCTCCACTCGCCAGGGCCGTAACTGAACGGCTTTCTTGGCGCTCTCGACGCAAGCGTCGCAGAACGTTTGAATTACGCGTCCCTATGGGAGGTATACGAAGAGACCTACCAGTGTTGAAGCCTGGTCATTTAGAGCTGTTTGCCAGTAGTTTGCACAGTGAACACACTGCTGGGAAATAAGTGCCTGTATGTTGGCTGGATTTGAAATACTTGATTACCCAATATAACTACCTTAATTTTGTTTGAAACGTGTAGCGTGGAAGCATCTTGCAATAATTCGAGTTGATGGCGTTGCTTATCACCAGTACCTAATGAATGACAAGCCCACTGAAATTTTCTTGTTGCGGTCGAATGCCGAATGTGTAACGTATCGTTGGAGATTGGTCATTTAGAGCTCTTTGCCAGTAGTTTGCACAGTGCACACACCGTTGGTAAATAGGTGCTGGCATGTTGACTCGCATTGAAATAATACCTGATTACCCAATATAACTGCCCTATTTCGTTTGAAACGTGTAGTGTGGAAGCATGTTGCAATAATTGCAGTTGGTGGCGTTTCTTATCAGCAGTGCCCAATGAATGGCAAGCCTACTGAAGTTTTTTTGTTGCGGCCGAAAGGCTAATATGTTACGCATCTTTGAAGACTGGTAATTTAGAGCTCTTTACCAGTAGTTTGCACATTGAAAACACTGCTGGTAAATGGGCTATACAAATCTCCAAATATGTGTGGTGCACTCGCATTGATATACCACAGCACTTGGCTCCAACAAGCAAGAGCTCGACAGCATCATGTCTACACATCCGCTTTCTTCAAGCTAAAGCCTGGTTGCATGAATACTAATCCACTCACTTGTTGCAATTTTTACTTACCCGTTCTGCAGGAATACTTGCGAACACTAGCAAGGCTGATGTTGCCTCCAAGTTCATTGTAGTGAATATTAGTGCACTGCACAAAGTTTTCGGTCTACTGCGTCGGCAATTTCCGCAAGAATTCCATCCCATTACTGGAATAATGAGGATCTCCGGATTGGTGATGTTTTTGCTCACGTGGCTGTGCAATTTGTGACTTCGCCACGGTGGTCTAGTGGTTAAGGTACTCGATTGCAGACCCGCAGGTCGCGGGGTTGAATGCCGGGAAAAGATGGCCGCATTTGCGATGGAGGTGAAAATCCTTCAGGCCATTATACTGCGATTTAGGCGCATGTTAAGTAGAGCCAGGTTCAAAAGGACGGACTGATGGGCTTGTTGGTAGTGCGTATTCTGACCGCACGGTGTATCGCTGTGTCCCGTCTTGATCTGTCGCCGTCCGGGTGCTTCTTTGCGCTGCCATTCAGAATTAAACCCCAGGTTGGCGAAATTTCCGGAGCCCGCCACTACGGCATCTCTCATAATCATATCATGGTTTTGGGACGTTAAACGTCAACAATTATTACTATTGTGGTATTTTGTGTCATAATACTACGGCTGGTTATTACTTACTTGTTGGGAGGAATTGCCCTACCAGCAAAATTTGCTTGGCCCAAGCATGGTAAATCATGAGTGGCCAAGCTGTCCATGAATGGAAAGTTATTGGAGGCCAAGCAAAATATGAGCTTGGCAGTTGTAACAAGCCTACTATTGGCCAAGCAAAGGAAGGCCGTGCTTGGCAAATCATTGGAAACATCTCTTGCCATGGTTGGCACTGTAGTGAACACCATGCCATAACCAGCATGTTGTAGATATGGAATTTGTGACTTCGCCACGGTGGTCTAGTGGTTTAAGGTACTCGATTGCTGACCCGCAGGTCGCGGGGTTGAATTTGCGATGGAGGTGCGGGCCGCATTTGCGATGGAGGTGAAAATCCTTCAGGCCATTATACTGCGATTTAGGCGCATGTTATCATTTTGGCCAATGTGATTTCTGGCACATTTTTGTAGTTTTTTCTCTTGGATAGAATTTGATGCCCGGCTACGTTTTTCTATATTTTTGTCTGTACCCCCCCCCCCAGATTATTCACAAGGCAATATTTCTGGTGCTTCAGGTTTATTTTACACTCAATATATACAAGGCAATACGCCATTTTTATATTCCTTCCTCAACTCTTGCGATTATTAAGTGTTGCTTGGGCTTCTGTTGGAGTCTTTCATCAAGGTGGCACGTCGTCTTTGCATAAGTGCACCTTCTTGATCCACAGCGAACATCAGCCACCTTTTTGTTATGTCTGAAACAGCTGCGTCAGTTGTGTTGAACAGGGTACGTCTGGCACCTGTGAAATACAAGGAGACAAAAAATCATGAGCTTCTCTTTAAAAGTCATTTATCAGGCTTTCAACAATTTTAAACACATAGCGGGAACATTTGTTGGAAGGCTTATCGGTTATGCATGATTATGAAGATCAGAACACATGCACGGACAGGAAGAAGAGTTGATTGGACAGCATGATACATATTTTTTTTCAATTTCAACTACAAGTTTATTAATGGAGTAGCTTGCGTAGTTATGTGAGAACCCCATCAATATGAAACAAAAGATGAAGAAAAACAACAAAAAATGTCCCACGTATTCTTCTATTCTGGCACCCTCTTCTAGAACAACATATATTCTTTCAAATTATAAAAGAATCATTTTTTTTTGCTGATAGCACTATGGAAGGAGGATTGGCGCACGAGCACTCTATTATGTCCTTGTTTTCTTCCTGTACGTATGTCCTTTGATATTTATGAACGTTGCTGGGATAGTCGATGTACCATAATGTTGTAGTTGCCGTGTAGCTTCTGTTGAGTCCTGCTGCTTAGAGTGCTGCTGACAGTTAAAGAAAGAAATTGGTTATGTGCTCTGTTCTCGGCTGCTAAAAATAGGAAGGCCAATAAAACAGTAAATAGGATGATCGAATACTGCACTGGAGAAGCACCTTGGTAGTAGTGAAACTGTTTCAATGCTGATTTTTGCTCCTGATGGCACAAGTTGGCAGTATTCTTTAAGGCAGCATATATAAACTCTGAAAACATTGTATCAGTTGGACAAGTTTCCAAACAAACATCAATAATACATATACTGGTCGTGGTGAAGCATTTTCTAAACAACTACGACCGAAATATCACAACATGGAGAAGTCTACATAATACTGAACCACATAATGAGGATGTTGTCCTGCCAGAGCAGGAGAGAAAACTAGAATTTGTTTTCTATTGACACTTACCAAGGAGAAACAGCAGCACATTTGCCAGGCTCTTAAATGCTAATTTCTTCTCAGAAACCCAGCTGTACTTCTGTACGACCATTTTAAATACAATGAGCTGGAGCTCTCTGTGCATGGCGTCTTTAGCACTGCTGCCATCTTCTAGGGAGAAATAGCTGATCTGTAATAAAAAAGCAATAAATAAATTATCAAGTTTAGCAAAGATGTGTTACACATATTAAAAACTTGGAAAGAAGTCTTTTTATTACATTCAGAGGTTGTGGTGCCAACAGAAAGATAACCTTGCAGTGATAAAACAGCATTATTTCATCATTTTAAATATTCATTATACATCCTACGCGGTACTTGTGTGGACTGACAAAAGCTATGCCTTCATGGTGGAAAATTGTGATTAAAAGCAATAAAACCTAGTAAGAATTTAGGCCTCGTTCAGTTCTTGTAAACAGCTTTTTTTTTTAATTTCATGATTCTCTTGCGCAATTGTAAGATTTGTCTGTTTATGTTTGTGTAATTGATAAGTAGTCTGAGCAGTGGCACTCACTCCATGCAAGAAAACAGAACACAAAATTTTCAAATGTTACATTGAGCTGATAGCTCATTTACAAATAAGCATACCATGCAAATCCAGAAGAAATGCATTACAGCCAGACAGTGGCGTAGCCAAGGGGGGGGTTGGGGGGGTTCAAACCCCCCCGAAATTTTTCAATTTTGCTTGCGTATATAGGCACGCACACATACAAACGCACGCATGAACATACATGAAGTATGGTTGAACCCCCCCCCCGAAAAAAAATTTCTGGCTACGCCCCTGCAGCCAGAATACCATGGCTTACCAACATTGCGTACTTATTGAACACAACTTTAAATCTGCGCCAATATCTGAAATGACAGCTTTCTCAATAAATAAATTCCTGAAGTAGCAATAGCTGAAATTTTATCATGACCTTATTTTAAAAGATGGATTCCACTAAAGTAGAAAAAGAATGTCGTGAAATCTTATTGCGTCAAGCAGGGCGGATGCCCGATGCCCCTTTGACAAGGCACGAGATGACGTACGTAAATGAAAAAAATACACGTGTGGTTGAATTTGCAAGGCAGAACATCCCACGACTTCCTTGCATTCAACTGCACCAGCCTTCACATCTAATTCGCCTTGGAAATGTGATAACATGCACAAGTTTATAATTAATTAATAAGGCGCTGGCATCGACTCTAGATCGCACGGCGCGTCAGCATGGCAATGTGGCAACGCGAGGCACTCCTTCAGAAGCGAACGAGAAATCGCCGCGCACGCCGACCGCACGCCGCTCGCTGCTACGTGTTAAAGGGCATAGCCTCCTCGATATAGGTTCCGGACCGCTGACACCAATGTAGTCGACGCATTTCACTTCCAAGTGTAGTCTGAATAACACTTGTCTAGAGCGGCCAATCGTCCGATCTGGTCGCCGTCCTCTGCGAAAGTATACGAAGCTCGACGCTGCTTGATACAAAGTACGGTCATACTGCATACTAAGTGGAACCTTGTATCTACCGCGATGTAGCAGCTACGGACTGCGTCAGCGGGTCGGCAACTGTCTTTCGGACGTGTGTTGGCAGGTGGCATTCGGTTCAGTTTATGTCATATCGCGAATAGTTTTCACAGAAAACCGTGGAGTGCTCATAAAAAATTAAGGCTAATTGAAGCGATGCTCGAACACCGTACAGAAGAACGTTTGGCATATGCCCGGTTTTCGCTGGTAACATGGAAAAACTACGGCATGTGCAATCACACACATTGAAAAGAGCTAGGACTAAACGTGCACTACGTACGCAAGCAGCATCCGCGATTTTCGCCTCAGTGAACCTCGTCATTGAATCCCATATTGCATAGAGGGAACAAGGGCAAATAGAGAGACTGCTGAAATTTACTCACCTTCTATTTCAACTTGAATTAGAAGCTCGTCCGCTACACAGCACACCTCCACCTACAACCAACGCCGTGCGAAAAACAAGGCGTGAAGACGCCGCGCAGTCATACACGCGTGGTTGGAGAGTGTATTCGGTACATGCGAATACACGCTTAAAGCCACATTTTCTGCAATATTTTTGATGACTTGTTTACTATTACACAAGCACTTAACGGCCGCTGCAGTTTGTAAATTCGTGAAAGTTGCCTGTTTGGATGCATTGGTGAACTATTTTTTTAGCGCACTAGGGTTATGCACAGGCCGAACTGTGCCGCGCGCGGGAAAAGGTGCGAAATTCAAACGTCGCACTGCGCGCGCGCATGTACAGGTCTGGTGCTCTGGATAAAAAGAAATAAAAAATGAAGCATTCCTTAGAGCAATCAGAGCGAACTGAATTAATGACCGGAAAAAATATTAGCACGTGGCTATTCGGTAGCGGTACGACTTCACGACAAACTGTACTAGAGAAACGGACACAACCGCTCTTCCGTCTCACTTTTTTAACCGCTTGTACGTGTTCGTGCGCCAGAATTTCCACGGAATAGAATAATACGAAGAAGTGAGTATGCTTGACGGCCAAGCACATTCCGAGAACATTGGCCAGCACCCATGGTACGTTACAGAAAAGCCCTTGGCCTCCATCTTAAATATCGCAGGTATCTTTCAAACATTTTGTTTCGTTCTATTAAGTGGTAAGAGCCAACAACTACAGGAAACACACACTTAAAAAATGAATTGGCCACGTTCGTGGCCATCTTATCTATATTTTGAATATAGGCCATGCCCTTTTCTATCACACTGTCAGGGTATTGGCCAATGATAACGGAAGCCGATGGAAATCCAAGATGTGTCCAATGATCGGCCATCGGCCACTGCTGGTAGGGTGGGCATACCGTTCTGTCTTAGGCCTCATAGGGTGGGCTCGACAAAGGCAGCACCCAGTGCAGCTCATAAAACGAGCCATGCTGTGTTTGTACAAGCCTAGTGAATGCTGTATATGGTCGTTTTCTCAATTTTCGCTCAGCAGGAAACATCTTCAGTAGTCAAACCATAACTGTCCACTTTTGCATTTCTGCCCACTACATTAAAATAAAACGGCGTACAATTTTTGTGCTGTGACACCGTGAAGCACAACGCCTCTTGTGAAATTAACAGTGTGATGTTATTAGGCACTGTGAGCAGCCACTGTGATTGCTTGTTAGGCTTTTGTAAAATGTTTGCTTTGAACGTCCCAATGAGCAAGGACAGGCAGCATCTTAACAAGAAAATGAGGTGCCCTCTAATGTCATAAAAGTGTTGCTTAGTAGCGTTTGTTGTCGGGCTAGTGGTGCGTAGGTGAAGTTGAATTCATGGCGCAAATGCTCGGACAGAGACGAAGAACAGTGGGCACGAACAAGCGCACACTCGAAACTGTTGCGGCTGTGCGCTTGTCCACATCCTCTGTTCTTCGGCCCTGTCCCAACATTCTCAGCAGCAATTCAACTTCAGCCATGAAAAGCGTTGTTTCAACGTTACTTTTGAAGCATAGGTGGAGGAAAATTTTCAACACTGACAGTATAAGCTAATTTTTTGTGCTTATAATCCTTTTAGGACCCATGGCAAACTATTCTAGAGTAAAGCATTTATCATTTATTAGTAGTTGTTTTCAGTTGGCTGCTCAAATTTGTCTTATATGTTCTACCTTACGTTTACAGCCTCCTTTCTCAACTATAAAAGTGAAGCGTCGCCCTCTGAAGGCTCAAAAAGGCTCAAGGGCCTCCAGAGGTATCTTGCGCAGGAGTGTGCCGACCTGCGGAGGTCCAATTGTGACATATCTAGCGTGTTCCTAAACTTCATTAATTTGTATGACTTTTGTGAAAGGACAATTTTGTTAAAAATAAGTACTCTCCACCATCACTTTTTGTGTTCTTTTGAAATATGCGGGACACACTAGAGGACAGACAAGAGATTACAGCGCAAAAGAGTAGATGACAGATAACAGACTACAGCGCGATAGACTACAGGACAGAGAACATACAACAGTGCGAAAGCCTTCTTTCCACTCCCCTTCCCTTTCCCCCGCGTAGGGTAGCCAACCGGACTGCTGTCCGGTTAACCCTCCCTGCCTTCTCCCTTTTTGTGTTCCTTCCTTCCTAGGACAGAAAACAGACTGCGGGGCGAAAGACTATAGCCCGACAAACTACAACGCGACAGGGAACAGCCTCCCAAAATAAAACAGAATGTTTTCGTAATAATGTTTTGGGATTTTCAACTGGGATACTTGGTTTCGCTTTCTGAGAGCGACTAGCTGGCATAGGCGCTGACTCTTTCGAGACCATCTCTTTTCTGTTCAAGCACGGCGCCGTGTTCTACATTGTATGCATCGGTGTGAATTTTGGTTTCTGCTTGTTTGTCGAAGGCGTCTTCCATGCCGAAGTCAACGTTCTGTGTCTTCTCTTCGCTTGTCCAGTTGCTGAATACGGTGACCTAGTAGCATCCTTGAAGCCAGCTTTCGGGGTCTCTGGGTTGTTGTAGGTATATAGACGAAGGTGCCACTGGGACGGTCATCGTTTCTGCATAGGGGCTCGTGCTCTGGCTGTAGTCCTAGTCACCTGCGGCTAGTTCGACGATGCTGCATGCCTTTAACGCCTTCCAGGATGTACCACGCTTCATCTTTACAACTTGGACTTACATAACGGCCTCGCGCGTGCATCTGGAACATAAAAAACCAGGAGTGAATGATGATGAGTGGGCACCTCCACCAGATGTCGGGCGTGTTTACGGTGACGAGAGCTGCAGAAAGACTGGGAAACACGGATCTGTGTATTGGTATTGGACGAACGTGTGCCCGGCTTACAAAACGCACAGGAAAAATCTTCCACCGAAAAACCAAAGTACAAGCAGTACAACGAACTTCGGCCATCCGTTAATCTGATCAGCGGTAAGGCGCGTCAGCATTATACATGCAGCATCGAAGATTCGAGCCTTATCTTTGGTGGCTGTGTTGGTATCAGAATAAACTGTACTGTTCGCGTTGTGCACACAAACTCATCAGAACTGAAATAATTGGGATTGTTCGACATTCCGGCGCGGGGCAAGTAAGGCAGTGTTTATACGGGTAAAGGGTCGGTTAGGAGCGAATAGAAGAAGCCCGTGCGGAAATAGATGTGGTGCATTTTTTCTCCACAAAAAAGTTGTTGAAAGCCAGCATGGTGTGCGTATTCTCTTGTCTTGTAATTTTGGTGGTTCCTTGAAGTATGCTCAACCAACAAGCGCAACTATCCGCACCTAAGGTTTAATGCTACAGCTCGAGGAGAGAAGTGTAAGATATGGCTTTCTAACAAGGTACAACCGATTAGTTCTCGCATCAGGTTTATATGTGCTTGAAACTCCATGGTTTGTACCAGATAATTGACGGCAGAATTGGCGTGTCCGTCTGAGATGGGAGGTGGCGAGCTTAGAACGCTGCCAGTAGCCTTGTGTTCCAGGTTGATCCATGCTGCGGATGTATCATGTCGTGCAGTTCACGAGAAGTCACGCTGCACAGTTGCCTTGCTAAGCGACACGTGAGTTTAGTAAGGCGACGTCCGTGGGTCGCGTCATGTACTCTGGGTACTTGATGGTACGCATCATATAGTACCTATCGATAAACTGCACTGTGCATTGATGGCAGAGTGACGGCCATAGGCAACGGGACTTCATATGCATCGAAGTGCGGCCTCTGGCGCAGTGCAGTCACTTAGGGTGTGGTCACTCAGTGCACGTCCCAAGTAGCGATACTGGAGTAGCACCGGTGCATTCGCGGCGTTGAAGGAATGAGCGCACGTACGGATCAGGGGCACCTTGCTTGCATCGTGATTTCTATCGCGAATGAGGCGGGGTTGGCAAAAACGCATGGCAATTTAGATGTGAAAGAGTCCGCATGAAATTAATATTTAGATTGTGGAACCCGTATTAGAGTCCGAACTTTTGCTCTCTAAGACGCGGAAGAAATTTGTTTATTCAGCCAACTGGCACATGCTTAATACAAACTGCCGGTGTTGGCAATTACCATCCTTAATCGCTCGGTCTACCTGTATTTTGCTTCGTTTCTCATTATGTATTCATTGATTAAATTCAGAGCCGTAAGAGCCTAGGCAGACAGTGGCCCTGACAATGTCGCACGCAGTGAGGAACATGCGCGATATTTACAGCAGATCCGTTCTAAGTCGCGCCGTCCGGCATCACATTAATAACGTGACCAAAGGGGGAGTGAGTACAAAAAGTCAGTGATTTGCGTCAAGGGCGAAGCATTGAATGCGATAGCAACAAATTGGAATGTCACACGAAGAACAGCAAGCAGCTTGAAACTTCCTGCGTTCTGCTCAAGCACGAAGGACGCACAAAAAATTCACAGCATATTCATGGGTAGGCAGTTAATATGGCTCCAGCCAAGCTTAAGAGAGCCCGACGTTTCGGGACCGATTCGGTCCCTTCCTCAGGGGTGACTGGTTTGGTCAATGGAAGCTTCTCCCCGACTTGTTCCACCGCAGCTCCGGATTTCCATTTCCTTCACGTTTCGAAGGCCGTGAACGTAAACCGAGAGCATTGTTCCTAGGGACCGGTTCACATTTGCCGGCGTGTTTTGAATGTGCCACGACTCGAGCAAGAGCCTCCTTCCCAGATTCCTTTCTGTTTCCAGAACAGAAGCGCCGTCGAAGTCGATCTTATGGTCGTGCTTTTCACAGTGCTCTGCAAGAGCGCTGCGTTGCATTTCCATCTTCCTGACGTCGTCCTTATGTTGGCGTATTCTTTCTGGGAAGTACTTGCTCTCGCCTATGTAGCTAGCTGGGCATTGTGAACACGGCACCTTGTAAACTACGCCCTGGTGTTGTTCCCTCGGGGGTCGATCCTTCGGCCGCGGTAGCAGGCGGGCGAGCGTCGACGCTGGCTTGTGTATCACCGTGACCCCTTCTTTTCTGAGAATTCTGTCGAGTTTTTCGCTGATGCCCGGGTGAATGATCAAGAGCTGGGCAAAGCTCCTGAAGCAATCATGGTTACACCGTGAAATCTTCAGTGGTTTCGCCCAGCAGTAATCAAGCGACAGCCCAGTACATCATCAAAGACGTGACAAACACTGTATATATTTATACAAGAAATTTTTATTAATCGTAAGCGGTAGCTAGACGCGGCTTCCGTTCCCCCTTCAATATAACGGTCGGTGAAGTAATGGATTGGTGATGGATCGTAGTGGGATGTTTGCAAAGACGAAGTAGTGGGCTGTTTGCAAAGGATCGGTGATGTGTCGTAGGGAGATACTGCCGGTTACGCCTTACGCCGGGCGCGTGACAAGGTTAGACTAAGAATAAAAAGAATATGCACAGGGCGAGCGCGAACTGACAACTGTCACAGTTTTTCCTTCAACAAGCCCTTACGGTGCTCGGCCGCTAACCCGAAGGGTCGTGGGTTCGATCCCGGGCGTGGCGGCGCTTTTGATGGAGGCGAAATGCTGGAGGTTTGTGTACTGTACGACGTCAGTGCACGTTAGAGCATACCATATGTTAGAAATTTGCGGAGCGCTCCAATACGGCGTCTCTCATGATAATATCCTATTTAGGAACGGTTCAACCCCAGATAATATTGCCACAATTTGGCTCTTCTAGCTAGCAGCTCACTCATTCCGCAAGCGCGGCCACTACAGCGAGTCAAGTGGCCTTCGTGCTGTCTATAGATTCAACGGAACCTTTTGGGTGTAAGCGCAAGCCCTACAACCCTACTGAAAAAACCTATATGGCATCATACCGGACCCATATGTTTTCATATCGGACCCATATAGCGCTATATAGGACCCATGCCGGACCCATATAGCGCTATATAGGACCCATGCAGGACCCATATAGTGCTATATAGGACCAACGTAGGACCTATAAACGCCCATATAGTTCTATAAAGGACCAATGTAGGACGTATTAAGACCCTTACAGTGCTATATAGGACACAAATGGGAACTATAAATGATCCGTATGGTGGTATGCAGGGCCCAGAAGACCGAATATAGGACCACGACATAGACCCACAATGTTTTCTGCAGGACCTATATAGGATTTATTGTTTTTATACCAAATATGTAGGGCCTGAGTAAGACTCCATTGGTACTGAAGCGCATAAAATGACCAGAATTTAGTTTCTCAGCTCTACACCTATTCATGAAGTCATGATTTTAATTGATTAATTTATTATTTATCAATTAACCATTAAATAAGTATTAATTATACGACATGCAAATATATATGCTAAAGTGTATTATAGAGATATAAGTGGTACACCATGGTTATAAAACTTCGAGGGGACCACGCAAAACCGTCGCTTGTTTTCTGGGAGAATGGCACAACTCACCACGGGGGATCGGCCACGAATGTGCGGCAGTATAATTTGTTAAAGGACCCCTGACACGAAAATTTAAACGTCGAGATGTTTGTGTTGTTTGACCTTGCTGTATACGGGGCACATCTGACCGATTATTAATGACGAATGTAAGCGTGAGTGCTCATTTGAGTTGGCTGCACCTTGCGACATCCTGGTATGACGTAAATAGAGGGCCCGCGTGACGTTCCACGAGTAAATCAATGTATTGTGGACGTCACAGAAGGTTTGCGGTGCGCACACATACGACAAACTTGCACACCCGGCGAGGCCTATTGTTCTGCACCCCTCTCGCTCTGTTGTCAGGCTGCTCTCCAGGTAGTTTTCGTGAGGGGACACACGCTTAACAGGTTTAACTCATACACCCACATACTTTCAATCTCTACCGCGCGCGGGGCCCCGATTTGAAAACCGCGCTTTCAACGTCACCACAGCTTGAGTGCATGTGGTTTTTGACGATCTCCCGCATGTGGCGCTAGTTTCTTGTGGTTTTTAGGCGGGCGTTTGAAGTGACGCTAAAATGGTCACAATTAACTACGCTAGAATTAGTTATACCATACGCTAGAGCATTTACGATTCATTTAACTTAGAGATTTAACTTAGAGAACCAGACACAAAGCTACAAATTACAGTAAAAAGGTGACGAACAAAAATTTTGCGGCCAGGGGTCCTTTAAAAAAAAAGAGAAAGCAGGGGGGAGAGGAAATGCGATGTGGTAATATTGGTTTTTTTAATGCTACTTGTACTAATGTTACTCGAACTAATGTTAAATAATTGAAAGAATTAATCAATATAGATAAATAAATAAATGAATGATAATATTTTAGATGTACAATAATTGGTAAACTAAGAATATGGTTGAGTAAAGTTGCAAGGCGGGCTTGTGGCTTGTGCTGCCATAGTTATTCCACCTTTGTGCTACCATAGTTATCCAAAAATAATAATCTGGGAGGGATGTGGCGCTTTGCCTTGCCCAAGAACTGGGTACAGACTGTCTGGAATCCCGCGGAGCGACCCTTCATTTCTCGAAGAAAGATCAAATTATTATTTTAAAAAATGACAGCAAAGCAATTAATCGTCGGAGGTGTGAGCGAACAATTATTGTCAACTTTAAAAATAAATCAAATCCATCGCGCATCTTCTTTCCTAAAAAACAAGTCCAAAAATGCCTGCGCATAAAGACGAAACTGAAACCGCGTTGGCACTAGCCTCTTGTCAGAGGGGTCGGCTATAGTGTCATTGCCACCACGTCATCGCGATGAAGTCTACAGCGCAGGATGATTCCATGCGTGTGTGCTCGTCGTATTTGTTGTGAACTGCAAGTGGTGATGTGCCGCTGTTATTATGAACGCTAACGTCAAGAGAAAATGGCTTTACACGCTGAAGTAGCTGCGTCGCGTCTTTTTGACGTGCTCGAGGCCTTTGACTGCAAGTGCCGCTAGGAAATGAGATCTTCAGCTGTATGTCGACCAGGACAAATTTTCCACTGGCCGAGAACGTGAAAATATCTCCCGTTCTCGAATACCACCTGGTCGGCTAGCTGAATCTACTCCGTGTAGATCGAGCTTGTTTGGGTAACGAGCCTGGGATACTCCTGCGATCGAGGCCTATCTAAAAGTGACCTTAAAGCCAGGAAATTTGGATCACAGAAGAAGATGAACCCCTGCAAATATTTGCTTGGCATTAGATACGAGTGAAAAAAGCAAACTTGCACGCGTTACAGAAAATAAGTAACCAGTAAATTACTTTCAAGTATGATTGATTACAGCAGTCAGTTACAGCCCCAGAAAAGTAACTGAGCAATTACAGAGATATAATCGATTACTTTCGCGTTACTTTCCTTGAAAATTTTATTGCCATAATACAATAACACACGCTACTCAAACTACAACGAACTATTGTTATTGCATGATAGGGAAAAGGCTGGAGGCCTAATGTGGTATCTGTGATAAAATGTTACACGATAACTTTCAACAGGAGCTGTTTTTTTCACAGTGGTCGCTCATTCTTTCACGTTTCCTCGTTAAAAGGTCAGCTGCTGCACTGAACACTCTCCATGCATGTGCTGTAGGGAAGGG
Organism: Rhipicephalus sanguineus; assembly: GCF_013339695.2. NCBI lineage: Eukaryota > Metazoa > Arthropoda > Arachnida > Ixodida > Ixodidae > Rhipicephalus > Rhipicephalus sanguineus. The sequence continues at coordinate 27,659,928 of NC_051181.1, read as the reverse complement.
TGATATTATAATGTAGGAACACTTCGTGCACTAGCTTGTAGTTGTGCAGTGCCTCAATCCTATTGCGAAGTGAAACGATCTGCTGCTAGATGAACTGAGACGAATGACACAAGAACACGAAACGGACAAGGACCTTGCGCAATACTAAACGTGGAAGCACTAGGAAACGTTATTTGAATGCTAGTGTCCATATTCTATATGAAGCATCACGTTTGGCTGTTGCTGGCGCGCGCGTAAGGCGTTTGCAAGTAAGGCCGAGAGAAACGGGAAAAAATTACGCCATCTCCCGCTAAAGGGGACCATGAGGCGATGCGAGGCCGGAGCACTTGCACGATCGCGTTCCGTTGGCGTTCGTTGGGCATGCTACCGACCTCGTGTCGTGGAACGCGAAGAGGGACGCTACGCGCGTCGTGTCTTCCATCTAGCCTGGCCGTTAATTCTCACAGGGCGAGCGGGGAACGCGGTCGACAGGCGGGCCAGAGGGGGGGCAGCGTAGGAGAGGAGAGAGAAGGGAGGGGACGCGCATGCGCTCGAGCTCATCGCGGCGTTGCGCAGGAGAGAATTTCGGCATGTCTAGCCAATGCCACCTAGAATTCTAGAGGCGCTGGTTTAGCCCGCGTTTCAGAGGAAGAGTGGAAAGGGGGATGGGAGAGGGAAAGTGGAGAGGGAAAGGGAGAGGGTGAGTGGAGAGGGGAGAGGGGTAGAGGGGAAGGGGAATGGTGAGGGGAAGTGGAGAGGAGGTATGTGGAGAGGGTATGCGCATGCGCAGTGAGGGTGGTCACGCCGCACACCACCACCACCACCACCGCCGGATTGAGCTCGACCTTAATATGCTTCGCATCTAATAGCCTCTGTAAACACCCGTCCTGTCTTGTCTGACATGATGGGTGTTCCCACAGGGTGGTCGCATGTTTTTTGGGATGAGAACTGCCATTGAAGAATAAGTTAATCCTTTATGTTGAAAAAAATGTAATTGATTACCAGTAATCTAATACAAGAAAATGTAATTAAATCACCTAGAATGTTACAGTTTGAAAAAAGCAATGAAATATATTACAAAATTACAACATAATGTAATTGATTACAAGTAGTTACTTGTAATGTGTTATGTACAGCTCAGAAAAAAAGGCGGTTTTCTCCTCGGGCAGTATTGGAGAGTCGGACAATGCGGGGTCGGCGTAGAATTTCGACTTCTGGCAAAGTATTTAATATGTTATATCTATGGGGGTATTGCCAGGACGAAAGCGATTCGTCGTAAGATGCCAGTCGTTGCTAAACCGGGGAATATATAGGTGAGAGTCCATTGTATATGTTTGATACCTACCAAAGTCTTTCAGTTGGATTGAACAGAGTTTTGCACATGTTCAAACAGATTAGGTAATTTATGCAATGTACACAGCAAGCAGATTTATGAAATTGTGTATGCACCACCAATAATTTCTAAAAGTGTTAATGTGAAGGAGTATGTCAGACTCAATGGTAACTTACGAATGATCTGTGGATTGTCTCCAGACAAGTAGAATAGCTTTGAGCCTGCCCTTGCTTTGGATATCTTGGTATTGGTGTCAGGGCGCAATTACCATTATATTTCTTGGAGCAATTCATATCGCATTTTCACTAGTTTAAATATTCAAGTATTTATAAATAAAGCTTAAGTCCTCATAGCAATTAACTTCCCAATATATGAGCCACATTAAAAAAGATCAAAGACAAACTCGGTTATGAAGTATAAAGAAAACAGTTTTGTTTAGTTGTGCGTATGCATTGCTCAATTCCCCATGAGTTAGATTCAGGACAAACATATACTCCGAAAAGATAGTTCACAAAACAGCGAGGACAAACATTGATGGAGTGTAAGGCAAGAAAAAACTGGCCGTAGCTTCCATAAAATCCCGAGAAAGCATGCCCCTCCCCTCTTCAGGAGATTTCGAATATGTGCTTCCTTCTCCCCTCCCACCATTTTCGCTGTTTCATCCACTGTTTTGATTTGCCCGACGAGGGGACGAATGAAAATAGTGAATGCATGCATATTCAATAAAGCATTGCATTAGAAGCATGGGTGTGCATTCTTTATTTTTAGCGGCTGTTCTACCATCATGTTGAATTATGATCCATGACTGAGCAAGCGCCCCCCTCTGAATCTTCTCGGATTATGCTTCACTGCAGGGGGCACTTCCTCGGGATTTTACGCTAGTTGTGGTTTTCTGGTAATTACCATAAAACCAAGGATTTGAGATCAAATAGACGTATATGCAGATCTGGCAGCAATGCAATGGAGAAACCTCATGTACTTGATTTATTTGTTGAAACAGTCACCACGTGATGAGACAAGAGTTTCGGTTACACTGCTGCCACGTACTAAAATAACAAGTAACAAGGCCATCAAAGCGGGCAACACTGCTCGTTTTTCTCTACTTTTTCTACTTCAGATTCTCTCTTGCCCCCTCTTGTGCATCACTTCTGTGATGTTCTTAAAAAATGTTACTCATGGCAGCAAACTCCAGCTGTCTATAATTTGTGTTGCTCAGTCTCATGTGCATCTTGCTGCGGATAGCTTTCCAACCTCAAAGGACCCCAGAATTCTTGGTCTGCTTGCTGGTAGACCTTTCCAAACAAGCAAAACACCTAGCAGTCCTTCATATGGTGTATTTGGTGTCACTTGTCAAAATGAAGCTTCATGGCTTTTTTCTATTTATATCTCCCATCAGATGTTTTGCAATGCTGAGTACTAAGTGCTGTCCTGTCTGCAATCCCAAGCTCTTTCTCGCCAGTTAGCATTGGAACCCCATCATAGGCAGCAAAATATGGGCTGTACCCAGGGCTACTTGTATGCATTCTCTTGCGATAAGTCATGGCCAATTCTAAACAATTCTAGCCACTTTTAACGGCTGTACACATAGAGACAAATTGCTAAAAATCATGTATCCTCTCTCGGCCAATTCATTTGCCTGTGGGTGATAGGAAATACAACGCTGATATGCGACTACACAGCTGTTTGCCCAGTTATTCCCATTTTCACTGAAGAATACCGACTCATTGTTTGATATTACCACCTACAAATTAGAGTATTCTGCTGTTAAGGAGGGCTATGAGGTTATTGAAATCTTTTTTTTTCTCTCTTCCTCTTTTCTTCTTTTTTTTTGCTTGGTAAATTTACACGTGGTGCATCAGATGGCTCATCCACATGGTTTGGTGACACTAGTTCATCCGTTCATGATTTCTGGGTGTGTTTACTGGGCACAAGTGGCACAATCACACGTAGTTCTCAAAGTTTTTTTCATGTGCATTCAGCTAAACCTTTGAAACATCTTCTAGTGTGTGCACCAGCAACTATTGTGACAACCAGACTCTAAATTATTGTGGTACAAGTGAAGTATTCTTGAAATGAAGGTGCCACAAACTTTTTGTTTTCAAAGTATAAGTCATGGCACCTTTGTTGGAGTTTCGTCATATACTAATGCTCTCATGTAGATCAGCGAACAAATGAGAAAACGCATCTGCATTTTTCAGGTGACAGCCTGCACTACGAAAAAATTCAGTCATAATATTGCAATTTCATATATCCAGTGAGCAAGCTTTCTGTTTAGTTCTAACATGCTCAGCCTATAAGTTTGGGCTTGTGACCTGTAAGCAGTTTAAAATGTCCTCATCAAGGTATGAATGAAAATACTGCATTAAAACTGCTAGACCCTATTTTTAATCGTAGTATAAATAATTTGATGGGGGCTTAAAGTCTGAGAATTCCCTATAATTTCGAGCTGCTGATTTGGAGAACAGCAAGTGTCTCTTTGGTATATCACGGCTGCCATATCGCTGCTCGATGCATCAGTATTTATCTGAAATGGCAGGTGGAAATCTCGCAATGTAAGCACTGGATCAGACTATCTTTTATGTACGAGCTCCTGGCCATCATGCATTCATCTGCCCAGAGAGAAGGATTGCAGTTTCTGGAGAGTTCAATCAAACACTTTGATGTCTGAACAAAATCTTTGATAAAGACTCTGAAGTAGCCAGCGAGTCCCAGAAAAAGTCCCAGTCATTTCTGATCATGTTGCTCGGTAATCTTTGATGCTCTTTGCACCCTTGCTCACTGCTCTCTCTGGCACCACTCAACAGTCTTCTGAGAAAAACTGGCGTTGACTTGAATTCCTTTTTCCTCTAATTGATCTTGAGACCTGCACCACGACGCACTCGCCAGAGAGTGGTCAGGTGCTCATAGTGTTCTCATTCTGACCTCAGGTACATGTTGTAACATGGCCTAAGATATGGCTTCAAACTACTTAGTATCCTTTGAAACTTGTGACATGTTGTAGGGCTTGCATTTCACAGTTGTACCTCACAGTTGAAATGGCACTTTGAACTTGGATGTAGCCTTAGGATAACCTCTGATGCAGTGGAGCTCGGAATAGATTTTCAGATGTCGCCTGCTGTTTTGGGTTTTTGGAGTTTCACTAGGTAGCGAGAATAATGTTAAGTGACGGTCATTAGGGGTGGTTATTTGGCTGTCCCGCCAGAGTTCTTGCATTACTGGGACAAACCTCATACCCGCATGCACTGTCTGGAATGCTTTTTACTTGTTTCAAGTCTGGAAAATTTGTGATGTCCACAATGGTGATGGCAGACAGTCAATCAGCACCTCGGCCTGTTTTCCATTTATATGCACCATGTTGGTTTGCTCTACAATAAATATTTTCTTCCTTGCTTGAAAGAAGCTGTGGTACGTCAGAAGTCTGTTGAGCTTCATTCTTGCTTTCCTCCTGAAATTTGTATTTGTATTTAGAGAACCCAATCCAACTTGGAACTTGTTACTTGCACACTTACAATGTATTGGTGCTGATTTGCAGATATTCCTTCCACTATCACCAGTGCTCTCTGGTAGCCCACTATTACAAAATAGACCTTTCATATTTTGTTGAAATTCATTTAAAGTGTTTGGTGTTTGAAGCTGAAGTTGGTGCCTCATGTCTTCGGGAAGCCCCAGCATAAGATGTGACACCTATGAAGCCTGAGCTAGGACAGACTCGACTACATGACGTAGCCTTCACTTCTCAAAAGAATACTACAGAACGGTGCCCGAGCTGTAGCTGTTGGATAAAAGCTTTGTCCTAGCTTTGACGCTTGCTCTCACCGCATGAAATCAGAAAGCTCTGTTTCCACTCATTCCATGACCGTTGAGCTTTTGCGAGATTGCAGCAAGCTCGTGCTGAATCTTCATGCTTCCTCACAAATAAGAGTCGCATGTTCATAACTTCAGTTTTTGTCATCCCGCCAGTCATTTTTCTCACAGGCGTGCTCACAGAATTCAAGCTATTCCTTGTCGGTTCACATGGGCGAAAATTTGCAGATATTATGAGGAACAAATTGTGCAGGTGCCCTGCAGGGTATCTAGACATCAACCTGCTGTAAGAGCTCCAATATTTGCTGCTGATGGTCGCTTTATTTTGTTGCAAAGTCTTCACATCACGCATCAGAGCATTTGCATTTTGACAGGTTATATCTATTGTCCGGAAGATATGTTTTGCAGAATTAGCATCGTGAAACTTGCAAAAAGGCATATGACATCTGTGTTGTACTGAGTATTACAGACAAAAATCTTGAAAGCCGGAACAGAGTATGACTTCAGGGAGTCAAGCTTGCAGATGTGAGATTGGAGCAGGATCAATGCTTACCCAAATTCGATCACTCTTTATCACATGTGTACTGGGAAACCTTCACTTGCTTTCCAACATCCTCAAAGTGTGCTGTAGTGTCGGTGCACATTGTCCACAGTAAATTTAAGTGCCTCAAAAGAAGTGCCAGCATCCATATTCCACTGCACGAAATGTGTAACAAAACCACAAGTAACAACGTCTTCAAGGCTGCAGTCACTGTTTCTTGCTCTTTATTCCTAGCAGTGGTGTAAATCCACAAAAATAACAAGGGGGACACACACATCTTCCCACGGCGGCCTTTTATTATTTTGATTTATATAAAAATTAAAATCATGCATTGAAATAAAATTTGAAAATTGAGAATAGTTGCATTGTTCTATAGAGTCTTTTCCGAAAGCCGTCAAGTGGTAGTTCCGATTCAATAGTCTCGCACAGCTGAGGGGTATTGAACAAAGGCCTACACGTGACAAAATAAACAGGCATTAACAAAAAAGTTGATTGCACTACACCTAACTATCAAGTAATTCAAATATATGGCGTTTGAAAGATAAATCTCGAGGGGGGGACACTTGCAGGGGGAACGTGTCCCCAGCCTGAACACAAGGGGGGTCAGGACCCCCTGACCCCCCCGTGATTTGCGCCAGTGATTCCTCGCTCTGGATATCCTTCCTCTTTTCTTCGCTTTTAATTAGGTTACAAAGGTTATAGCACATATTTCAACAATTACACATTGATCATACAGAATACAAGGCACAATATATCAAAATATGTAAACAATAAATCATTAGAATAATAGAGAGCTGAGCTAGTTGGTACGTATTAATTCTAAAAGAAAGGGCATGCAAACACGGACACAAGAAGGAAGTCAGGACACCACAAACACCCGACTTCCTTCTTGCGTCCGTGTTTGTATGCCCTGTCTTCTAGAATCAGTAAATCATATCAGTTAAAAGTGAGATGTTAAAGTACAGTGCTCATGGATTGAAACAGGACAATTTGGGGCTCAATATAATGCACATACTTTCATTTCCACCATCCTCAGTTTGGGCTATATCAGCGTAATTTCGATCAGACATGTAGATGAGAGCCGACGTTATCTTTAGAGGCCAGATTCGTCACAATATGGTGTGGTTATCTCGACCAATTGCGCATAGCAATCGCTACACTAAAGAGATTGATGTCTCGTTTGAATCCTTGAGTACTATACATCCTCATATAATTCACTGGAACTAATTAATGAATACAGGAGCATTGTTATGCGCTGAACAATATACTATATCAGAACAAGAAAACAATAAATCTTGTCAGTTGATAACAGCATCTTAATATGCATCATTATATACATCACCAAAAAATAATTGGCAAACAGGGAGTTGTAAAATAGTTACTTGCATCCAAGTGCACTGGATTTAAGGCCATTGGATTCAGTGCACTGGATTCAAACCCACACAACATTGCACTGACTAGTAGGCACACTAGCCTCCTAATTCACATTTTCCATGTATTCTTTTCCCATCTTAACCCCTTCACTCTCTCAAAGACAGTAAAAATTTTCTCTGGCAGGAAACACATGCTCTTATTCCATCGTGTGTCTGCTCCCTCCAACATCATTGGAGTAGGGCTTACAAGTTGCACATAGGTAGGCTAAAGGTGGGGTGCTTACACCCACAAGAAATAAATTTGGGTGAGTTTGTTCCTGCATGTCTCCCTCTGCTTTGCACAACATGTTCAGTTCTAGACCCAATTACATCATATGACATCTCAACGTGAGAGTGGTCACATCTACCACTGGGTGCTGTTTGTTCATACTGCTCCATCTCAGTAGTGAAGGTATATGCATACCACTAGATATGGACGTCTACAGGCTTAGAAGCGGAAATCTCTCGTCTCCTACTGCAGGCCAACATGCCAGCTATGACCGCTGGCCACCTGATAGCAGAATCCACAAAACACTGCTTCAATTCATACACAGCACCGGACTTATAACAAAGAATTATGCCTGAAGTGCAAGTCTTCAACGGAAATGAAACAACAATATACTGAAGCAATGTAAGCTAATGCGAAACAACCACATGTAACGAACAGTCAACAATAGACGTGTGAAAAAGCAACAAAATGCAGTCACAAAGCTTTTGTAAACAGCGTTTTCAAAATCTGGAAAGTCGGGACGTTCAACTCATCTTGTGCTAAGCTGTTACAGTCGTCAATGCTTCCAACGAAAAATGAGTGCGTGAAGGATTGTGTTCAGTAATTAAGTGATTCAATATGCTTTCAGGGCTTTGTTCTCCAATTACCAGGATACCGCGTGTGATGTTAGCCTTTTAACCTGCATTTTCCACTTGGCCAATGTGAATCCAGCTCTAACCTCAAAGCTGACTGACAGTCGCGTTGCTGAGGTCAATGACATGGCTTATTCCCAGCCATGGCAGCCACTTTTCAATAGGGGTTAAATGCAAAGCTTTAATTTAACTTTTGAAAGTGGGAATGGAGAATTAGTTAGGCTTGTCTCAGAAGCTCCAAATTCTACTTTCAGCACTTACATTACCTTGAAACGTTCTAAGTTTTTGTACAACTAAATTATAATTCACCGCTACAAAGTTCTGCATAATCTTATTGTGGTTTTGGCACATAAAAATGATTAAAGTTCAGTGTTAACTGACTGTATTTTAGCATATGAGTTAAAAATAAACCTCAAGACCTTATTTTGTACATGCTTACATTTTTGTTTTCTTTTAGCACACATTCCCAAGTAGGACTTGTAATGAGCATTGGATATGCACTTGTCTGGAACAGTCTACAAAACTAAAGTAAAGTTCATATTTACTTCGTTGTCCTTTTAAAACCATGCAGCTTGCTTTATATATACTTAGTCACGTTCTGTTAAGTTCGGAATTGCACATATGTAGTCCTCTCTGTTATTCAGAGAGATCAAAACGCATGGCCTAGCTATGCCAGTGACGTTGAGAGGTAGTAGGGAATATGCTAATGAAAAAAAAAACAGCCAGAAACATGTGGGGGAAGTTCTGCTACATTGTTGTCAGTGATTATCTTTTTAAAAAAAAGGACAGCCTGGCCATTTGAAATTGAAAACGAATCAGTGACCTCAAATATTCTCTTAATTAAATAAAAATCACCACCTTTAGACTCAAATACTGAGCTGTTTTTTCTTCCCCTTTCTGTAGTTTTCACTGTGAAAAATGGTTCCTAGATAAGAAAATATTAAATGCTCTTGCACTGATGGCACGTGACCGAAAAATGCCTGCATGCAAGAAGCCTCCTGATTACTCAAACAAGCAACATCTTTTGGCGTTCCAAACATCCATGGAGCTCGAATACGTCGTGCGTGCTCGGTTCTTGGGTTACCTAATATAGTTGTACCAAAATTTAGAACGTTTGAAGGTAACGTAAGTGCTGAAAGTAGAATTTGGAGCTCCTGAGACATTAGTACATTTTCAAATGCTGCTCTGGCACAGCTTTTGCAGCATTCACAAGCCTAACCAATTCTCCTTCCCACTTTCAAATGTGAAAGCAGAATGTGCCCACAAAGGCCCAAATTTTCTCGTAGCTTCAGCCAAATGAAGAAGTTGGTGATTGTTGAATGTCATGCACCGCTGGCCATAGAGCCCAGCCGCTTGCGACGCAAAGGCAAAAAGAAGCTGTTCTGTAAACAGACCAAAATAAGCATGCATGTAAATCACATTTTTCAAACTATAGCAAATGATCACAATAAAGCATTGTCGACCCTGCAGTAATGTCCTAAGGTACTCTTAAGTAGAGTAAGCTGCATTCACTGCACAACTGATCTGCATTAAAGCCACCTGTGCAGTGATGGCAAAGTATCCATAAACATAAGCTCAATACTTAGTTTCACTGAAACAAAGCAATGCCCTAGACAAATTTAGCAAACAGGGCCTTCTTAGCAGGGGGCGTAACAATGCATTTGGCACGCTACATGTCAAGTAGACAAGGCGTGAAATGTAACGTACAATAAATTTCAGCTGACATCTGACATTTCAGAAATACACCACAAAAACTCACCAAAATTTTCTTCAACCGGACTCACTCGGACCTAGACTCACTAAAGATTTTCTCAACTGGACTCGTTTCGATCGCCAAAAAATTAGCTGAACTCACTCAGACTCATGGCTCGATCTCAGTCTGAGGGAGTCGATTTGTGAATACATTAGCACATAATTAGCTTTTGCAAGTATGGCGTCAATGTTCTTTAACAACAATATCTCATATAATCGGTGCTCTACGTGGCGCCTTTTGATCTCGTACCTTAAAAAATATGATTATTAGTGGTTGCAATCCAGAAGAGAATTTTTATTGAGACAGGGCACACATGAGGTATTTTAATCAAGAACTTCTCGTGTAAGAGATTGTGGGGGAAGTGGTGGAGGTCAAGGCACCCCGCAATACCACCAGCCTTCGTAACTCAAGCCTCTGGTCAATCAATATTGGGCTGACATATAAAGGCTAGTGCATAGAAGTATGTTTGTGTAAACTGTAGAGACATGAGCTGACTTAAGGCAATGCTGAAGCTGATATCAATGCTGAATTGAACAGATCGTCAAAAAAGTAGAGCTCATTTAGACTCACTCAAGAAATACATTTTGCATTTAGGTCTCACTTGGGCTCAGGTTCACCAAAATTTTGCTCAACCAGACTCACTTGGACCCAGACCCACTAAAATTTTTCACAACTGGACCCTCTATGACTCAAACTCACCAAAATATTACTTGCTCTAAGACTCGTGGCTCAATGTGAGTCTGAGTGAGTCGACTCATGAGTGAGTTTGCCGACCTATGGTTCTAGCTTGTATTTAAGACCCACATAATGAAGTGCAAAAGATTGACAAAGTGCTCTTATCTGCACGGTCAATCTGGTCAGATGACAGCTCTTGTAACAGCAAGACAAAAATTGCTTCATTTAGGAGAGAAAAATGACGAAGGTATCTTTGCGGAAGGATATGGCGACAACAGGGCAAGCAGTAGAATAGCAGCCAATTCCGCCACTCATGAGCCTTCCAGTAGCACCTTTCGTGCAGTGTGCGGGTCAGTCGCGTAAAATGATGGGGTGGTCGAACGCTCAGCAAGCGTTGGTTATTTACCTTAAAAGTCCTTGGACGTCCTGTATGGGGCAGCAAATAATTCTCGTTAAAACCACTAATCAGCTCTTCAAATTGCTTAGAAGTCTCCTGAAACACACCTGACAATGATAATTGGGCAGCACTGATAGCAATATCACTTTCGTGTCAATTCTATGCATGTCGTGTTACAGAAGTCACATGGAGTGGCATTAGGATCATTGTTTGAAATTATGGTGCAGCTCACAATTTTTCACTGTGATCAGTACTTAAAAAAACATATGGCGTCACATTTCAGAACTATTTTAGGTATCACAGAAACATACATTGAAGCCATAGCACTGTTAAGACAGGCACCACAGGAAGAGGATGGGACGTGCTCTACTCACAACTGAAACTTTATTTCGGAAACAGCTAGGTTCTACTTACACAGCAATGAAAAAGCAAACATCACCAAAAAACCGTATCAGAAGCACAAGCCTGCATCATTCAGATACGCAATTTCCTTTGCACTTCCTGTGGTCCCTGTTTTAACAGCGCTACGGCTTTAATGTGCGTTACAAAATAACTAGCCCAAAAGTCTGTTCACAGAAACGCGCAGAGGTGTTGCCAACAACTTGTCAAAGCACTTGGCTCATCAGCATTTTCTCACAAAACGTTTATGGCAACGTGACCTCTAATATCAGTATGAGTGCTGCCCTATTAAAGTGGCCATGTGAATACCAACAAAGTGAGCAGGCATGATAACCATAGGATGGATGTTTCTCCAAATTCCCTCCCTACCACAAACCAGAACCAATGTAACTCTTATGATATGACGCCACCAGAAAGGTGCTGTGAGCTATGCACTTGCCTAACACAAAAATGTTATGTAAGGTACATCCAACTCTATCCATTTATATATTGAAATGTTGGCATACATGGGCGTCGGCAGGGGGATGCAAAAGGGGCACTTGCCCCCCTCAAGCCATACCAGCACTTTTCCCTCCACCCAAGCTACACCAGCACTCTCCCCGTCCTCCAGCCTCGATGCAACACGGGTTCACACCCCCCAATACAGTATCCTGCCGACACTCATGTTGACATAACACAACTGAAATTAAAATAATTTGCAAAAAAGTAACACAAGGTATTGGGGTGCATTATTGTAATCTTAAAGGGGTGTAGACACATAAGTCTCTTTTGGCAATTTAATTTTTGTATGTGGAAAGGGATTTATTGGGGGCCTTGATAAGAACCAGCAGGTACACGATAACATCCGCAATAATTAAATATTACACAATTTAGATGGAGCATTTGATGACTTTGAAGATTCCCGCCAACAAGGTGGAAGCCTCCGAGTTACGGCATGAATAAGTATTGTGACGGCAACTTCACGCGACAAATTCGTAAACTTCGTGTGGACATGCTGCAGACGACGTTTCGACAAGTGCCCTTGGTCTTTTTGAAGGCAGCAAGTCCACTTGTCAAAACGTTGGCTCCAGCACCCACCCCCCTGTTTACGATTTCTCGTCGCAAGCTTCCATCTTCCCCTTCTTGTCTTTCTCTTGGGCAGCATCACATGGAGCACGAATGTGGTAACACTATCAAGTGGACGTACTGTCTGCTACATTTGACATGCATGCCACCGCTTTGCAGTTTAGTTCTACCAAAACTTGCAGCTGCAACTCCTGGCAATGAGACCACGTCATCACGTTCATTGTAGGATTAATCCAACCATGAGCTGGGCGCAAGCAAATGGAGATAGAAAACTATTTTGTTTTAGATTACTTGGCATTGTCCGTGGAACTGTTTTCCTACTAGACATGGTCGTGGTGCTACGGTAGTTGAGTTGCCTCAAAAACATCATATTTGTGATACACATCTCCCAATATCACGTGTTTTGCAGCTCTTTCCTGACATATTGTTGATAGTTATCGTGAAAATTCTGGAAAAGGATCCACACATATAGTTTGTAGTAATGAAAATTCAAATAAATTGCTATATGTTGTCTATCAAAATTCATCACGACATTTCTTGCAAGTATACAGAACTCATACTGTAGTCAGTTTACTGTATGATATTCGTGTTTACTCTCCTTTAAAGGCCAACTCCGGCGATTTTTTGGCCATGTCAAAGTAATGGTGCTTTTATGTTCCTGAGACGCTCCTGCTACGGGCCCGATAGCAGAAATACTCGGCAAATTGGAGAATAATTTTAAATAAGCAAAAAGCGCAACACCGAAACCGACACCCAACCGAGTGTACTGTCTACGTATGACGTAGACGTTGTTACGAACGAACCGGAAGTCGTGCAAGGCATGCCGGTCACGGCGGCGCGGAGTATGAAAACTGTGACAGCCGGGACGACCAGCGAAGCGCCGGCCAAACCAACGCTGTCTGTCGCCTTGTGCACAGCAGACGCTCGCTGTAGCGGGCTAAGCGCCGAAGTTAGCGGTGCCCTCGGCTGCGTCACTTCCGCCGCCTTGCCAACACTGACGTCACAGACGCAATGTTGCCAATAATTGTGGGAAGCCAGGAGGGCGTTTGCAGACAATCTTTAAAATTCATTTGCAAACAATCTGCGCATGTCTCAAGCCTGTAATTTGGCATAAATGACGGAAACGTGCAAAGGAACGTACCCAGCGAATTTCACTGAGATCCATCGACCTCGAAAAATCGCCGGAGTTGGCCTTTAAGTCGCTTCGGCAACATCAGAGTTTGGTTGTTCTTAATCACAGATTGCTATCTCTGATTGTATAATGTTGTGGCTGCTGAAGCTAATCTGCTCATTCTATAGATATGCACATCTGTTTACTTATCATAGTTCTTGGAAGTTAGACAACGAAGTTCATGAGGATTATTAACACTGTCTGGAAAGTGCACCTGCACTGTGCCTGCTGGGTACATGAGCATTTATGAAACCTGCTTGGTTATTCTATAGAAAAGATAAGGTTTTGTGATGAGTGTTTACCATGTTTCTCTGTGCATTTATTTTCACAAAGGGGCTTTCAAAGGCAGATATACACTAAAAGTTGCCCCAGTCCTCCTGTATGGACCACCAGGCACGGTAATTAAAGGCAGTGAAATAATGCATTATTTGAGATCAGCTTAAATTAAAGATGCGTACATGAAAGAGCTCAACATGAATAATGTCGAGTGCACAACCCCTAGGTACATGCACAGAGTCAAAATTAAATTTTTCTATGTGTAGGTGAGTTTGCATCATGTATGCTTGAACTTTGGCGACAATACATAGAAGGCAATATGCATAGTATTCTAGAATCTTTGTGCGGGCTGTTACTTCACTTAAGGTGTACAGCATGGTTACCAATGTAGTAGGCCTCACTGTTGTTTGAGGAGTCAAACCAGTAGTCGGTGAATGCCTTGTCACGCCAAGGAGAACGCAGTGCATGTATTCAACTGTGTATCCCCACACCAGGTCAAAGTGGGCGAGCTTTGCCAACGGGGACGTGCATTTGAGACCATTTACAGGTGTTTTTAGCCTATCTGCGAGGCTCATGTCTCTTCGCACACCCCAACGTTGTCCTTTCAACATTAGGTGCTGAATTCATGTATAATAGTCGTCCTGCAATCAGACAAAACAGAAACAATGATTAGTGAACTGTACACAGTTTCACTAAGGAAATCATGCTGAACCATTATGAAGACTTGTTTAGATGTTTTGCTTTGTAAACATGTTTTATAGACTTCCCTTCTTGGCTTTCTCCACAAGCCAGGCACCATGGGCAGCCAAAAAAATCCTTGAATTGAACCTGGTTTCCCACAGCTGCCCTTGCCGGTGCATCAACGCACACACAATTGTGTAAATTTTGGTGTAAGTGACAGCTGATGATTGCTCCCAGATCAGTTCACAAGTCTGGCCCAAGGCATCAACAAACTTCTTTAGAAACAGCAGCATGTCTGGGTGCTTTCGTCCAAACCACAGGCCTCCAAGAATGACATTTTTCTTCTGTACAGTGGAGGCAGTTCTTTTATGGTCATCTGTATTGGCCATATCGAGGAGGTCGATGACTTGTACAGTGGACTGCCATCAGTGTTGAAGGTGATGGTTATGTCACTCCACCTTAGGACTCCCTTTTCACGCAAAGAGCGGTGCGCCATGGCACTTGTGATATCATATATGGTTTGAGATCCATCATCTGCCTGCTCCTTCCGCTTGCAGAGGCTCTTATATAGAACGCTAGAGAGCCTTGCTATTAGGCTTGAAAATTGCGTCCTGATTTTAAATATTGAAAAAAAAATGTGGCACCGCTTGTATGTTCGACAATTTTGTTGTTTAAAGCAGGCACTGCACGAAATGTGTACCTTGTCAGCATAAATTTCAAGAAGTTTGCAGCACTGGCTACAACAGTAGTTGTAATTCACGATAGAAGCACATTTTGTGGACCAAAGTTTTCGTAGCAGATACTTTTATTGTGGCAGGCCACACCTGCGGAAGCCAAACAAGGCATCCGCAAGCGTTAGTAAGTCATCTACAGCTCACCAGGGTAGCCCATGGGCTGTTATAAATGACATTATTAGCACAATAGCCACTGCAAGCGTAGTTGACGACCCAGGAAGAGCTTTTGTACCAAAATCAGCTATGCATTTATCCAACAAATCAGACTCGTCAAATGGTGGTACAAAAGTGCGATCATCATCCAGGCCGCTGCGATTGTCAGCTTCGCTACTGGAGCTTTGATCTTCATCTTCATCAAAGGATTGAGCCTCCACGCTCCTGTCTTCGCTGCTGTCGTCAGATTGAAGTGCTTCATCGTCTGTCTCTTCTTCGTTGATCATGTCAGGCGTGGTGTCGCCGGAGTCAGCGCTTCGACAAGCAAACTTGTCTTCTTCAAAGCTGTTAATTGACAAGTCCGCTTGTCGAAATGGCTCCAGCGACACCCCGTGTGCAATAATTTCTTATCTCTTCAAGCTTCCATCTCGCCTGAACTTCTGCATTTTTTTAATTATCAATTCTCCTCGCTAGAGAAGCTCCAGAAATAAACCTAATGCCATATTACGCAGGCATCCCTTTACCTATTACGCTTGTCAGTGACGGCTAAAACGTGATTGCAAAAGGCTGGCATATGCAACGAATTGACTACGGCAAGCTCCTCAATAAGCTGGTTTGCATAAAAAATAAATGTCTAAAAAAGCTGCTAAAAATATCTAGCAAGAAGTTTTTTTAGAATTCTCGCAAGCAGTTTTCTAGACTTCTAATAACGTGGCGTCAGCACAGCTACATGAAGTTTTCAAGCTGCTTACGTCTAAATAACATCTCAACTAAACTTCTAATATACTTTTGGAGTTTTTTCTAGATGTATAGTAGAAGTTTTCTAGCTTTGCTTGTGTTTATTGGGTAGTTTGATAAATTCCCTGCTGAGAAACTATGCGCGAACTAAAAGCTGAAGAACATTTACCGGGAAGATTGTAATTTCCAGTACGGGCGATCTTCTACAGGCAAAGAGCACTTCTTCCTCCACTACTCTTTGCAACGAGCGGTTTCTGTTGAGAAATATGCATCTTACCTAGCTGGCATCGCCCCTGCGAAATTAAACAGCGCATACAAAAACGAGAGCTCGAGATTCTGTTTTCGTTCGAATGAGCGCACCTGACGTCGCTTCTTTACGCACGTTTTCTTGTGGAATGGCAAAACATTCACAAGTGCGCGCTGGACACCTGTTACAATGTCTTGGAAAACAAGGTTTAATGAAATATGGGTACGTATCACAATCGATCGATGTGCAGTTGCTCATGCTGCATGCATAGTGTGGTGCTCTCAAATACCTTCATACCAGAAATTTCGCGTTTTGTGCAATCTGACGCCGGCTATCGTCGCACGCCATCAGTCACAATGATTACCTGCACGCAATTATCATTACATTTTCCACAACTCAACTCTATACATCTTCCAGGGGACCCTATTGCAAAAACCAGCGTCTCCCAGTACCTTCCCAGTAAGTTTTTCGTACTGGGAACACTGTAAGCGCGCTGGAAGCGCAGCCATTTCACTGGGATGCGCAAGCTGGGACGCTGGGAGCGCTGGGAGATCACTGGGTGTACACTGGTACTGTACTGGGGGAAGCGGGCATAGCTGGGAGATCACTGGTCCCAGTGCGAAATTTACTGGAATAGGTGGCGCGCTGGGCCGCTGGGCGCGGGGGCCAGTGCGAGGCTTACTGGAGTACGTCCGCTGGGCGCTGGGCACCAGTGCGAAATACACTGGGGTCACTGCAGAGACACGCTGTCGCTGGTAAGCTGGCACGCTGTACACTGGGGCCAGCGTTGAACGCGTTTGAAAATTCACTGCGTGTGTGTCACGCTGGTAACGTGTTGCGCTGGGCTGTGTTTCGGCACTGTAGCTACAGAATGATTTAATGCATGGCATACAGGCATGCTTTGCGACACGCACTTGAAGTATTGGCGGAAGACGACACTGGAAAACGTGTACCGTATGTGCTCCAGCGAAAGTGAAAATGTGGGTTGCTATCACGTACGTTGAAAATTTTTTTTGCACGTTCCAGCAGACTGACCGGCCTTTTAGATCGCTACGAGCGTCGCAATAGATACCGGTATTAGGAGCTTCGCATACATTCATGGGAAAATCTAGTTGTTGATACGTTAGCACACAGTACACGCGTTTCTGTTAGTCGGAACACGGTTCGTCGAGCGGCGGCGATGAACATCACACAGCTGTGTCTTCCCGGCCGTACGTCTCGGATTACCAACACGTTCTGCGCTGCGTTGAAAAGAAAGATTTCAGTTATTTAAGGCGCTCATGCAGGCTGTGCAGAGAAGCACGATGACATCGTGTTTTAATCGCCGGTGACATGTTGTGCAAACCGCGGAGCATTACGCGCAACCTACGAGCCGCGGTATACCGCCGTAAGTAATACGTGTTGCCGTATACGTGTTCGCAAGTGCACTTCCTTTGCGTACGTTGTTCCTTAGCAGTATCTATAGCGAGTGTTCAGCATGTCTGATTTCGAGATTTGTCGCGGTCTAGAAGCTAAGCAAGCTGGTGTAAGCCGCGCGCGGAAATTAGAAAACAGACCAAGTTAGTAAGGCCGCACATTGAATCTAGCATCGTGGCATATTGGTAGTCAAGCTTTCATTAAGGTGTTTCTCGACGCACAGCACGGTCGCATTCAGAAACGTTGCAGCCGCGATATGTATACGCAACAAAAAAAGTGTCACTGCAGTCCTGTGAGCTTACAAAATCCACAAAAATACTCATGATTGAGGTATACTTTGATCGCTTTCATTAACAAAACTTTAGCTGCTGACAGGTTTTGCCATGCCGCAGTAACAGAGTTGTGACTACGCTCAATGAGTGCCTGGCTGACAGTACACATAAGTTTGCAAAATAATTTCTCGAGAACTGTCTCTGTACTCACTATGTACTATGCGCATAACACAAATGAGTGATTTTGTGTCTGGCTGCACTGTCTATATGTCACTGTGAGTTGGAAGAAGCTAGCTGGTGTTGCAAGTTATGTGCTATAATTGCCTTTGACATACGATTACTAAAGCTCCTGTATTTGTATATGTATCTCGGTCCTTTAAAAAGTGTCCAAGGTCAAAAAGGGAGCTGACAATGGATACACGGAGTGGGATAGGTTTCAAACAGGAGAAAGTGCCTCAGAGCAGGCTGGCCGACGTTTCGATAGGGGACCTATCTTTGTCAAAGGCGCCTTGTGATTCAAGAAGGCATGGGTAGAAAAGTACTGTATTTACTCGAATCTAGGCGGCTCCGATTCTAAGCCGAGCCCAAAATTCGCAAGGCCAGAAAAAAAAAAAACCTAATCATTGTACTCGAATCAAAGCTTACCCCCCCCCACTTTCGCCATCGTTCTTTCGAAAAAAACATCGGCTTAGTCATAAGAAATTATTCGATTATGCATCTTCTGTACCTCACTGGACATATAGAGTATTTTCTCGTGTATGTCATGAAATCATATCAGCAGAAGGTGAAGGAAAAAAACAAGGAGAGAGCATCACGTGATAATCTTGGGGCCTATGCAGTTAAAACTCAATCTAATGAAACTCAATTTTTAGAGCTTTTGATGTACTAATGAAGAAATTTCCATTCCTTGGCAAATACCCATAGTAATGTTGTCGTGCTCCCAAGGTCAAAAAGGGAGCTCCATAATCGACTTCAGTCGAGCAGCTGGATATGTACAGATTTTTTTTCTACTTTTAAATAAATTAAAAAATATCAACTCTACTCGGAGTGGGATCTGTCTCTATAATTCACGGTTTTTTTTTTCAAACAGGAGAAAGTTAATCAGAGTTCAGGCTGTTCCCTTTAAAGACGACACCCAATTTTTATGGTCCTTGTTTTCTTTAGCGCTATAGTGGCAGACCTATCTCGGAACAATAATGTCAAAGAAAACGCCTGAAACATTTGATCAAGAAGATCTGCGGCGATGGGTAAGAAGTGACAACACATGTACTGAGCGCAAGAGCGGTTCGTGTTCGATTGGCAGCTTACTCGCAGCCACAAAGGCAGTCACGTCACTTCATTGAACTGAACTGACTTTATTTCAACACAAAAAGTTGGGGGTTCCCGAAGCAAAAAAGCTGTTGAAAACAGCTTGAAGGGACATTGCTCACTCAGCCACAAATAAGCAGCACAGAATAGAGCGGGGATAGGTAATAATGCACATACTCCAATTTTCAAAACTAATTAAGGCACGCATGATCGCATCTGACTCCATACAGCAAAGTGATTGACTCCATAATCGAACTTCAAGGCTCTTCTGCTAGGCTGCGCGACATACCGGTTTTTGTTACTTTTAAACACAATTTCAAGATATAAATCCTGCTCGCAACGCAAAAAGGATGCTGGAATCTGTCACTATATTTCACTGTCTTCTTATTTCTAGCAGGATCTAATCACACATTCTGGCCAGTTGTCGGTCAGTTTAAGGGAGAAATAGGCCCTGGTCGCTTCATAAGCAAGTGCTACGACTGGTTGGCTCTCTTTGGTTGCGTCTGCTGCAGGTGCTGGAATGGCCTAATCCTACCCAGAAGGCAATACACACTGTTCGAGAGAGGCAGCGTCTGAAGAGGTTGGTTTGTGGTGGATAGTAGAATCACAAGACACTTCCACGTAGTTATATTTCCTCCCACTATGCAGTCAGCCCAATAAATGCCCCTGCGAATGCTACGTAAATCTCCAAAAGGCAGAGCTTTGGTACTTGCACACACGTGATATTTATTTCAGTGTGTTAACTTACATGTATTTGTTAAAGGGAAACTGAAGAGGTTTTAGAATTCAATAAAACATCGTGGTTAGCAAGGACTGGCATTATTGGCAACGATGTTGTATTTTTTTCTGCGGGTTTTGCAGCAGGAGCTTTAGAATACGCGGAAGAAAAGTTTGTGTGGCTCCACCCACGCTAGCGCAATGAAAGTGTGGGCATAGAAACCTACATCACCTTCGGTAGCCATTCTGCACTCCAACGGAAGGTTGCACCGCTCACTAGCCACTTTGAGCTGAGCGTCGCTTATGCTCAGCCACGCACAGATGTAACGTTCCGAGACAGTGCAGGGAACTGCATAGATTTCATGTTTTTGACGAGCACATTTTGTCGAGACGCGGTCAGCGTGGCTAACTTGCATGGCTGCAAAACGACGGCGAAACCACGTGGACACACCTTCACCCTTCGCTCAGTAGACTTCGTAAGCGGAGTGCTACGTGAGTAAGCATCTCTTGTATCTTCAACCATGGCCTCCGTGACTATCTCATGACGTGCCGTTGCCAGAGCTAATCAAGGAGGCTACGCTTCAGCGTTGCTGCTGTTGCAGATAACGCGGCATACCGAAGTTGACGTCACCGCTTTCGCTCAGCGTTTCATTTAGCCCTGTGGCCACAGCCTTTGTTTTTTGTCAAAAAAGTACTATTTACGTTTACATTTGAGAACTCTCACATCGCTTTTCGAATTCAGCAGGTATCAAACTGTCCTTACGTGCTCCAAAGCCATTTTTAAAAAGTGCTTCAGCTTCTCTTTAAGGAAAACAATTTGTGCAATGACTGTAGTATGTGAGTATACACCTAGAAAAGAAAAGTGATGAGTATCCGAAAATGCAGTGAAGGAATCAGTCAGGCTCTGAAACGTCAAAGTTTTCAAATATTACATTTTTCCATCCCTCTCATTGAATTGCCTCAAAAAGGCAGGTATCTGCCTAATGTTCATCCGTGACCAGGAGCATTCCCATAACTTTTTTTCTGTGGGGGAAGAAGGGTAGAGGGTCCAATTCTCTTCATCTATGTTCGTATCTATATGCATACAATACACATACAAAATTTGAAAATCTGGGCGCGGGGGTTAACCCCCCTCTCAAACCACCTTCCTGGCGATGGCACTGGCCATGGCCTTAATAACAAAGGTACTTGCTTCGACAAAAGAGCATGCCGCAATTAAAGGAGGCTTATTGGTTTGTTGGAGCAAGCTAAACAGAATTATTTTCTGCAACAGAATCTGCACCAATATTAACCAATTGCACATCTGTCAGGGAAACAACGCTGCATTGTACTGACACGCCTGCTGGGTGGCTGGTACCATGAGCTAATTTTCCAGGTTGTATAGTCGGTGCAGGGCAAGAAGGTACAAAAACACAAATGACAGACTCGTAATGTGCAAATGCCAGCAAACAGTTGTTGTTTTTCTAGCAGTCATGACATTTATGGTGGCTTAATTAGGGTGTGGCATGTTGGCATGGTGATAGCTGTCATGAAAGATCAGTGAATATCATTGCCTTGGGGCATTCATAGATGATAAATACTTGCTTCAGAGAGTATATAGGGCACTACAAAACCATGTAGCAGAAGCCTCCATCACCTTCACCCAAGCATAGAATCCTCGTTGTCAAGTCATGAACCACAGCTCATAATTGACAGTCTGACGATGCCGAAGCTACAGTTTCATCACAGATGCCCGAGTAGAATCCAAATCAACAAACTTCCAGGTGGATGCTTTATTCTCATGTAAATGAAGGTGAGATGTTTCCGCATTGTGCGAATGTGGTGGTATGCAATGCCCACTGATCAAACCAGCAAGCTCAGGCTTAGCTTCCAAATGCATTATGCCTCGAGACACTGCGGTGAACAGACACAATGAAAATGGTATTACTTCAACCAAAACTTGTCCAAGTTAATGCTTGGTCTGAAAAATTCTGTACATGTTCTAGCTTATGTGAGAAGAAACCAAGCTTCCAGTATTCGTTAAAGGGGCCAGAAACCACTTTTTCAAGCAATCACCAAATGACTTCAGTGTCAGAATTTATTGCCCCAGGAAAAGACTGCTGCAAAAATTTCGCGCATCCATTAAGAATGAGAATAATAAGGATTTGTCACATGCTTTAAGTGCTTTCTCTCTCTCGTACCAATGAGCGCACTGGAAGCTATTCAGAGATATGGCACGGGGGAAAGTAGTTATATCAGTCTAAATCGTTGAGGCGTACGTGTGTAATAAAATCTCACAAAGACATGCACGTCAGCTTCCCTCCATTCTGTTATCTGACAAGCACATTTCTTACTATCTGCTAATCGCGCTTGGCCAACTCTGATTTTATGCTTACTTTTTCATTGCTTTTTTCCTTTTCTTTGTTGCTGCAGAATTTTACTGATTTAAAGTACTCACACGAATTTTGAATATTTTTGGGTTGCTGCTCTAAATAAGAACATAGGTGTTGAGAACCCTAAAAAGAGTGTCGTGGTGCCTGGAAATTCATTGAATATATTTTGAATTCCGCTCACCGAAAACAGCAATTTCGGTTTCAGTATTGAGAGGGCGGCTTCGCAGTGATGTGTCAATACAAGTATGACGCCACAGAAGAACTGCAACTTTCAACATACTAGCAGCAGCTGTGAGGTTGGTCTCAGTCGCATGTGGTTCACGTAAACGATGAGTTGATTGTCGTTCGAGACTCTGACAGCGATTTCTGCGATTTAGGCTGCATGCAGGATGCACATTTTGCAAGCTTAGTGAACTGTGTTGACTCGTTGTCATTATGTCCATTGCGGTGAAGCTGGCTTGCATATGCTGGGCGATGAAAACTTCCATATCAAAGTAAAATATTTTATACGTGTTGTCTGGCTCTGATGTGTGGAGAGCAGTGATAGTGCACATCATGGAAACAAAGAATGTTCCTTTTAGGGTGCCTCAAAATCGGGTCAGCACTTCTTTAACGTACTCCTTTGCACAATAAACCTAAGTTGTAGTTGCGCCTCGTACCGTTCTCTCATCTATGACCTGTTTTCTTTGTGCTGTAACCAAGAAAGGTATAAAGGACATGTGCAGCTCCGTGTGGCCATACCTAGCTTTCTTCAGTCTCTGTTTTTCTGTGCTACTCTCCTATACATTGTCTAATATGCTAAACCTAGCTGGCTTATATACATCGAAACATGTATACTGGCTAATATTGGACGTCTGAAGAACTGAAGAGCTTGTAAATTATTAACAAATTAGTAATGCTTTACATTACCTGGGGCATCATTTAAGGTAAGTAAAGGCATCGTATTGTTGTGTGAAATTGTGGCGTTGCAAAGGTGTCAAAACATATCATGAAGGAAATGTATGTGAAGTGCCGTGGTTTCTTGAGAAAAGTGTTACTACAGCAGTGCATCATTTATATGGAAGGCAAACTTGGTGAGACTTGTCAAAAAATAAATACAAACAGAATAATTAACGCACAATTTTTTAATTTCATGACTGGAAATATTTGGGCACTAGTTGTATGTGTGATGTTCTGGAACTGGTTCCACTGTGCTGAAGCTGCAAATATGCTGCAGAACAATAATTGAGAAAAGTCCTCGCATTCATTGCTATGCCCCCAAGAGGCTGTGTTGTTTTAGAAGAACTTCTTGCTGGGCGAGTTGGTGCATGTTCGTGGTGGGAATCGTTGCGCATTCAATCGGACGAACACAGGAAGGAAGGACAGAGTAAACGGAAAGAGCGCAAACTATCAACTGGGTTTATTCATTTGGTCGCTGCATATATATGCACTTTTTATCACACGTCCCAAATAAAACGAAAGAAGGGGAGAAGAAAAGAGGAGGAAACATGTCAAGGCTACCTCACGTCAAAAACAAAAGCTGCGCAGAAAATTGCTTTCTGCGCTATACAGAGCAACAGAAGTGTCACTCACGCAGTTGTCGCCTAATTCCTCATATATTTGACAAAAGCAAAAGCATATCTCTCATATATTTGACAAAAGCACAAATGAGGCAACTTTGAACAGTGAATTCTCAAGTTGAACACGAATCCAATAGGTTGGGCAACTGTATTTGTATATAAAATTTCCAGTATTTACATGCTACTGGTTTTTATGGGGCCACTAGCATGAAGTTATCACTGCAGTGTCAAAAAGTTTGCCACAGCTAGCTGTTTTGACGAGAAGAGCATTTCAGATGAAGAAAATACTATGAAGTTTATTATACATGTTGGCTGCAGTTTCCCAGTGTCACATAGGCACAGAGCTTAAAGCTGCAGTTTTACGGGTTTTTTTATACTTAAATGCACGGTGCCAATTGAAGAATTGATTCCACTGTAGTATGTGACAAGTAATCACTGGCTTTTAATGAAAAGACTATGCCTGCTAAATTTTACAGTGACTGGACATATTCGAAAGGACACAGGTGACAACAAATTTGAAACAACAGATTTACAGCGACAACAAATTCGAAAGGACACAGAAAAAATTGCTGCCCTTAGTGCACAGGTCCGATGCGGGCTGAAAGATTCTAGGACATGTTATTTTCCCACTGTGCTTCCTGATTTCATACATAACTCCCCTCAAAAATTTTGGCAGTACCTTTCAGGTAATAACCCGGCAATTGATGGTGTTCCTTTGTATGGTATTATGTGCAGTGAATCCGCGTTAATTGCTGAAGCCTTCAATGACTTGTTTGTCTCAGTTTTTTCCACCAAATCAAACTCTTCTCTCGAGAATACTCCTCTGACGCTCTGTGATGACATCATTATTTCAAAGGATGGCATAGCTGCTCTATTATTAAAACTATACACAAAGAAATCCTGTGGGCCTGATGAGATTCCAAATGAATTTCTAGAACGATTTTGCAAATGGGTGTTGTTTTCTTGAAAGGATATTCGTTGCTTTATTACAGAACGCCAATTTTCCCAGTGATCGAATGTTGGCTAGAGTTTTACCTGTATTTAAATCGGGAAATAAGCTCAACGTTCAAAATTACCACCCTATTTTCATTACGTGCACAGTTTAACACACATCTAAGCTAGTAGTAGGGCACATAGAGGGGAATAATCTTTTTTATGCTAAACAACATGGTTTTTGTCTGCGCTTATCAACCGTTACTCAGTTATTTGAAACGGTCCACTGCATCGCCAAGGCAAATTCACATGACATTCCTGGATCTATCAAAAGCATTTGATCGAGTCCTGCGCAAAAAACTTATTGAAAAACTTTACACATTTCGCATCAATGTATGTATAATTAAATGGATTGAAGCATACCTCAATAGCAGAAAACATTTTGTTGAAATAGCCGTTGAATGTTTATCTACATTGCCTGTGACATCGGGGGTTTCTCAAGGCTTAGTAATGGGACCCATTTTGTTTTTACTGTACAAGAATAATATTGCAAATCATGTTAGTCCTAGCGTTGAAGTGAGATTATGTGCCAACGACTGTCTGCTGTTTTGTTGTGTCAGAAGTGTCAGCGATCAAATTCTGCTTAATGAATGTCTGAGAATAATATTTGATTGGTGCTCCATGCGGGATATGAACATCAACTTTGGTACGTCCACTTGCATAACATTTTCAAGCAAAAAATCTCTCTCAAAGTTTAATTACAGTGTTGATGGCATGGAAATCAGACACAATCAAAAATTTACATACCTCAGCGTGACAATCACTGACAGTCTCAATAGGAAGGAACGCATCGATAAGGTCTGCGGAGCAGCCTAACGCAAACTTGGCTTTTTGAAAAGAAAGCTCTTGGCTGCTAGCCCCAACGTGAAACTTAAAGCTCACAAGATGATCATACGCCCAGCTCTGGAATACACCAGTATAATTTCGGATCCTCACCAACAATACCAAATCAATAAAATGGGACGTGTTCAAAAATTCGCAGCAAGATTTATTTACTCGCCTTGTCAACGAACGCAATCCGCAACAGCCCCGATAACAAGGACACGACTACAAACAATGTCAGAAGGAAAATTGGCCGCCTAAAATTCCTTTATCAGCTGTCAGCCGGTAAATTTAATTTGGACTCGCTGTACCTGCTCCTACTTGGAAGAAATCTTGTCGCACCAATCACTGTCATGTATTTTTGCCCTATAACTCTAGAGTTGGTGCGTATAAATATTCATTTCCTGTTCGTACAATAGCTGAATGGAATAGCCTTGGTCCGGAAGTTTTCAGGGGCGTCGATAGAGTGGCTTCTTTTGAACAAAATCTACAGTGGTACTTTTCGTGAGTTACAATTACCATAGGCATATTTACAGGAGGGGCGCTAGCCCCCCCCCACTGAGAAAAGGTAGGGGGGCGGAGCCCCCCCTTTTTCGGTTGTGGTCACTGTCGGCTGCACGCTGGCAAAGCACCGACTGAGACGAAGTTTTCCTTCAACACATCAACCATGTAATTATATAATGAAATTGGTCCTACGTGTCAGCTGTGACGATTGCCCTCCGCGTCTCACGACCACGCACTCTAGGCTCTCTGCGGTGGAGGCCGCTTTTGAGTCACTTTCATGCCTTGTGCTCCAGCATTGCATAACAGGCTACCGCTTAACAGGGGATCTATAACATTAGATCAGTCTGTCATGCTTTTATTGTGCTCTGTCTGGCCTGGAATTTAAATCATCGGCGATGCGAATACGGTTGGAAGCCATTAAACGTTTCATGGAGTGATGAAACCTCTTCCTGTTTTAGGAAATTCATTTTCTTTAAGCGAAAAGGAATAGCATCACCGCTGCTCTATGTCCAAGCCGATGTGAGTCTATGAGTGTGCAGAAGTGTAGAGTGTTTTAGTTTAGTTGAACTGGAAGCGATAAAAAAGGTTTCCACTTTAGTCTCCAATCAACCTGCTTAGCCTTGCTATCATATGCACATGTTAGCCTGCAGCGATCGCGGCAGCTTGAAACACGGCGTCGAATATGGCAGTGGACTCTAGCACACTGGGAAGCTCAGCTTTCAAGCTTGCCCCGCAACTTGATTTACCAGACCAGGGAGATGGTCAAGGTCCACGGTTTTCTGGACTAAGGAGGCTGAATTAACAGCCGTGCTAGTTGGTCTTGACTCATATTGAATTGACTTTTACAGCGCCAAATAAAACACGGACGACAAATTAGTGCACTAAGCGCCACTTATTTCTGTCTTCCTCTTTTTCAGCAAGGATGAGAATAAAATTTTGTATAATTATCTTTGAAAATTTTGGCAACTATCTGCTTGCCAGAAATGTAGAAGCCGTCTATGGCCATTACTTGCATCTCTGCACTGTTACCCACCAATAATTATACTACTAGATTATGTGTTGTACAGAAGACCACGAAAAAAAGCACTTCTTACAATAGTAGAGCATTGGCCAAGGTTAGTGCTCAGCAAAACATTGTCTGTTCTTCTCAATGCAGCATTGTATCTGAAGTTCAGTGCACTCGTTCTGAGATATAGCAAGCATGCGAAACAATGACACCATTGTGAATGCTTTGATGACAAGAGCTCATGTTTTGGATGATGCCGTGCATATATGCAAGGCTTCAGATATTTTACAGTTGGTGGGCATGAGCTTTCTCATGTCCAAGAATGAGAAATGTTTGCCAAGACAGAAACATCTTTTCATGCAACTTGCCCAGTTATCAGTCTGAAGCCATGCAAAAATGTCAGTACAACACCTGCTTTAAAGCACACTTTATGACAAGTAACTAAGGGTGTGTGAATAATGAAATTTGAACCAAATCAAACATCAATACAAATTGAATACCATTCGAATAGTTTTCGAATAGCGAGGCAACCATTTTCAAAACAGGCCTAGAATTCTACAACTTTTTTCTTTCAAACAAATATTCACAAACTAACATTCCCATTACATCTACGCACTTAACCATCAAAAGATACCAAAACTACGTAAACTGAGGTAAGCTCGTATACAGTAGCGACTAAAGCATTCGAGGTGTTCTTAACTGCATAGATGAGTACGACAGTTACTTCAATATTCGAGGTGGTTTTTTGTCACCAACTTTTAAATAATACCAAGGCCTAAAAGTCAAGTGCTTCATGAATGAACATCACGAATCTCATGAGAATGCTAGTAGATTAAGAACTTATTTGTTTCAGCGGCACTGGAGTGTACAGCAAAAAATTCTTAATCCGGTGATTAGTAAATCTTCTATAGGCCCGTAAAAGCTTGAACTACATGCCTCTTGGTAGTTCACGAATTAAAAAAAAGAACAATGATCGTTCGCTCTTCCAATGTGTTGTTACGTTGAGGTTTTCCCATCAGTGCTGATTATTCGAAACCTATTTGAAAAATATTCGTTATTTCGAATATGTGCTTCTCACTGATCCCATTAATGGGTGGCAATCGCCAGGTGGAGTCCAAGGGCTGACGTATCGACCCCCCGAAACGCACCACGAAAGCACGAACACCTTTAGGGGGTGGTCCTTTCAGTGCGCCAGTGAACGCCGGTTGTGGACCGAAGACCGAGTCAAAGCCAAGTTCATAGCACAAACAAAACATTCTCAGTTAAGACAGTACAAACATCACACAAACATGTACACTCGGCTGGTAACGATCACAACACAACTCGCAGTACTCTCCGACAGTGTTACAACAACAGGAAAAAACAACAAATCATGATACAAATGCTATCTTGTGCATTACAACCTATTCAAGAACACTTAAAGTCTTGAATATTCACAAAACGAGTCCAGTCTGCAATTCTTGAAACGTAACTTGAATGCTTCTCTTCCAGGAAACACTCATGCAAACTCCAGTGCTGGTCCATCATCGTTCCCTTCCATCGTCAACCCCGAATGCTTCTCTTCCAGGAAACACTCATCAAAACTCTCGCAGCTCCCACAGCGTCATCACTCGATTCTTCCAGATCAACTGACCGCACTACATCATCACACACGTCTTCTTCTTTGGCCGACCGAACGAGTGTCACTTCAAAAACATAGTTTCACCATCTCCAGACTGTCACTGCATGCTTTTATTTCCTCGCACTTGGATTCCAGAAGCCTCCGGTATCTTGTTCGACGTGCAGCACAGGGGAAGCTAGTGAAAGGGCTAGATTTCTCTCGCAGGTTCCAAGCACGGTGGCGCCACTCGGCACAGCGTTATGCTTTCCTTTTTGATTATTCGGAACCTTTCTAGGAGTTTGATGTCGGCAGCCGTCTCGAAGAAGCGAGGAGATGTTCCGCCGGTTGGGCTTTGAAGACGTGATTGTTGTTGGCGCCTTGAATTGTGCAGTCTTTTGATGTTTGTTTTTTTGTTGCGCACGCTTGATGGGGGGGAACTGCTGGCGTCGTGATTTTATGCTGTCGTCAGAAAGCAGTGGCGCGCGCTGCATTAAGCGCTCGTTTGTGAGAGGGCTATGCAATTCGCTATTCGAAGTTTTCGAATATTTGCACACTCCTACAAATAACTCAACACTATTCAATTCCACCAATTAATCACATATCTGGTGCATCAGGGCATTCTTTAGTCCCTTTCGACCATGTTCGGCATGGGGCACAAGAAAGCTTTTTGTACGTTGTTCAGTTCTATGTACACGCAACTTTTCAGAATGTCTGTTGGTTTAAGAACTTGGAGTGGGGCCTTTGCTGATAAAAAGCAGGGCTTGATATGCTGAGGAAAGTGACCGTTGTCCAAAAAAAGCACCTCTCGGCACAGCAGCAAGCAAATGCGGCCTGCAGCCAACAACACATGGACAACTTTCTCTATGCGAAAGAAGCCTTTTGATGTCTGCATAAATGTGCTGTCACTTTTCGTTGGCTTCTTGTAGAGTGTGCTGTGGTACACTTGCTTCCTAAAAATCAACCTCTCGTAGCACTCTACGTCACTGCAACTGTAGCCTGCACCACTCAGAGCTCGCACTTCTGAAGCACTCAAAGCAGCATGCTTGTTCAACCCAAGTAATGTTGCGCCATCTTCTTCCACTGCATTTTGGATATGTGGGTGACCAAGAAAGCGCTCGCAAACTGCTCTCTCCTCTTCCAAGATATCGGAAGTGCTGATGAAGTGCTCTAAATGTTGTGCCATGACCACTCGCTCAACAATTTGATTGGGCAAGCCATGGGCAGCAGTAACGGATTTCACAAGTCGCCCATTCCCGCACTCAAATGCAAAGGCAGAATGTGCCCACAGCGGCCCCAAGTGCCGAACACTGTCTGCCAGGTGATAAAGTTGGTGGACGTTGAAAGTGGCTGCTGTTACGCCATAAAGTGACTCGCAGCGTGCAGCAAATGTTGACAGAAGGCGCTCTGAAAAGCAGAGAATACAGCAGTCAGTAACGTGGCGTCTTGGGCGTGTTGGTATGTCATACTGAAGGCTATAGTGCACGAAAAAACACGGACAAAGGAAGACGTGACAGACACAGGTGCTAACTTGCAACAATGTTTATTTTGAAAACAGGGAACCACACATATAGGCAACATCGCTTTTCACCGTCATCATTACACGCACTTTGCAAATTCAACTATCTTTACGTAGATAGGCTAACTCCTTACAGGAGAGGGCAATCGACGGTTTGGAAATACGTTTATCTTCCAGCCTATCAATCAACTCAGCCTCGATAATTTCGTGGGTTAGCTGACCTCGGCTGGTATTGACAATTGAACATTCCTGAAAAATGGGCATGCACGTGGTATGAACATTGTTGCTTGCAGTGGGCATCGAGGAACCCACCCCTTTTTTCCTTCACGTTGTAGTGGTGCTCCTTCAAACACTCGTTAACGCACCGTCTACTTTGACCCACCTAATTCTTGCCACATGTTAATGGAAGCTGTTGATGGAAACTAACCAGACCTGCCTCATTGGAGAAGCAGGGGTGCAAAAAGAAGCATAAAAATAGGTTTGTAGAATGTGATGATGCAGTAGTGTACAAGCTTCCATTAACATGTGGCAAGAATTATGTGGGTCAACGTAGACGGTGTGTTAACAAGCGTTTGAAGGAGCACCACTACAATGTGAAGGAAAAAACGGGTGGGTTCCTCAATGCCCACTGCAGGCACTGCAGTAATTCAGGTACCAGTGCAAGTAACAATGTTCATACCACGTGCATGCCCACTTTTCAGGAATGTTCAATTGTCAATACCAGCCGAGGTCAGCTAACCCGCGAAATTATCGAGGCTGATTTGATTGATAGGCTGGAAGATAAACGTATTTCCAAACCGTTGATTGCCCTCTCCTGTAAGGAGTTAGCCTATCTACGTAAAGATAGTTGAATTTGCAAAGTGCGTGTAATGATGACGGTGAAAAGCGATGTTGCCTATATGTGTGGTTCCCTGTTTTCAAAATAAACATTGTTGCAAATTAGCACCTGTGTCTGTCACGTCTTCCTTTGTCCGTGTTTTTTCGTGCGCTATAATCTTCGGGATAGCAGTCAGACTTGCGAATCTTTGATATACAAATATCTTGAAACGACAGCCACATGTGGTGGTTAGCTCGTATTCTGAATTAATATTTTTTGACACCACATTTGTAAATATCGACATAGCTGCTAATGGAAAAGATGAAAAAAGACAACAAGATTTTCTTCAAGAAACAATACTTGCAAGATATTACATGGATATCTATATTCATCGGGTACTTTACCTGCATAGTCTATCTGCTGGGCCAATATTTCTTCTGTGAGCAGAATGTGAATAGCCTCTGACAGCTTTGCCAGGTGGCGCCAGTATTCTTGGGGGATTAGGCCATCGAGGCATGGCAGGGCATAGAAAAGAAGCCAATGCTTCCATTCTGAAGCCTTCCAATGAACCCTGTCATCAATGCGACGGGGCAAGCGCGTGATGCAGTGGGGAGGTTGAATGCTTAGCAGGCGGCTATTAACTTCTCTCACAGATGACGGGCTGCCTGCATACATAAAATGACACAATTATTTTTATGCATAATGTTTAAATAAAAAAGAACGTGTCTCTTTACCTGTGTAGATGTAAACCACAAGATTATATCATCCATTGCGCTATGTACAAATGAGAACAATGAAGTGCGTTAAATGTGCTTGCAATATTCATTCTTATTGTAATCTATAGTTCAAAGAACAACTTTGCGGTCATTATTTTGGTCCAACATGACAATTTCACCAGTTCCAGTCATATGTATAGAGACCTGCATGATGCGAGTGCTGCCTTGGTATTGTGTTTGTTGTATCAATTGTATGAAACATTGCAGCATGTCTGCACGAGAGCAGCTCTCGCTTAGAAATATGGCAGATAACAGTGATGGCAGCCAGCAGTGTTGAAAGAGTAGAGCATTTGTGAGCTAGTGCTCAGGGCTACTTATTGCTATCACTAGAGTAGGCGAATAGTGTGAAGGACAAATTATGTCTCATGGAGAGGTACCACTTCATCGGGTTTCTATTTCTGCTTTCTTTTTGCTTACTTTTTAATTTTCTGAACACTTCTATCACAAGCACAGTGCCCCTACAGCATAAATTTGCCATTCCCTTATGCTGTCAAGATAGTGCTATATTTTCCCTTTAGGTTCAGTCATTATAACACAGTTAATTCAGAGCTAAAACCATCAGATACATTAATGTAGAAATTTCTGCTCATCACATTCATTCATTGCATGCCACTTAATATTCCTTGAGGATACTACTAAAGCAAAGTGGTTTACTGGTCAACTTTTCTCCTTTCATAAATAAAATGTATTCTTCAGTTTTCCCTTGTCTTACTCATTTGTTTTCTGCATGTCTTGTTGTACTGCTAAATATTGTTCCTGTTTTGTTTTTTTATCATCTAACTATTCTATGACATGTTTATTACAAATATCATTGAACTTGCAACATTCTGCTATGATTGGATTACCACTGAGCTTGTTTTGTAACAAACCTTTACTTCACACACAGGTTGCCTTTACTTCACTACTATGGTTGTTTGATATAAAGTTATGTCTTGCTTAAAGGGCCCCTAAACCACCAAGAGGTCGAAATTTAGTTGTGGTTTTGCAGTTGTGCATGAATCTACAATGAAAATTAAGCAGTGAGAATTATTCGAAACGGCGCCGTAATAGCCGAGTTACATGCTTTTGATGATATACTAGAAGCCCTCGCTCCTTTCGCTCTTTCCTTCGTTCGTCGGCTCGTCTCCCTTCCTGGACAGTTGTTCCTCCTCACCGTGCAAGGAGGGAGAGCGGCGAGCGCATGTACCTGTGAGCGGACATGTTGACGTCATGCCGAAAACATGCTGACTTCACGGGGGGTTGAACACTGCTGGAGAGGAGAAGGGACTGTTCCTTGGAATTTGTAGGGTGCCCGCGGCTCGTAGCGCTGCCGTGTTTCGCATTGTTGATTGTGACGGCATTCTGAACATGATGCGGGCTTACTTGAGATGTTAAAAAAATTAGTGGAGGTGGTTCAGGGGCCCTTTAAACATCACATGTAAATGAAGGATGAAATAAAATCTAAAATGTACATACCTACGTAGAACCTTTCTGAACAGCTAGTAGTGCTGAACAAGACTTCAGTGATCTGCCTTGTCACCCCCAGCAGAACGCAGTGCATGTATTCTGCACTGACTCCCTTGACAAGGTTGAAACCTGAAAAAGATTATATTAAACACATACATTAAGTGTTCAGGAGAACTGATAATGATGCTCCTACCAAAAGCCATCTAACCTGCATCACAGGCATTGAGGCGACATGCCAGGGTGCATACACATTATTAATTCTACGTCACTGCAGCTAGTTCTATAACAGATATAAATGAAGGAAGAGATTACATGTTTCCTGGCTCAGCTAACTTTTGCATAGTGATGCGCTTATGGTAGGGTAACAAAGACCGCATTATGAACCAACTAGCCTCATGCATCACGTTACTAACTTTTGCAATACTTAATATATTTATATACTTTGTTGGATATGGTACCTTAAGGGGTGTTGAATTTTGCCTTAGTTGCAGCCCTTTGTAAGGATGCAGTGCTGTGTGTTGTCTCTCTTGCCTGTGTCATTGTGTGTTTTCTTGTGCTATTCCACAATGTGTTCATACCAGCTAGCTTGACATTTTTTTTTGTAGTGAAGCTTGTCTTACTGTCCCATACTGATGGTGCCTATATAAGCTGTGGATGCATATAAATTGCATAAACTACCATTTTTAGTGGTGACGGTGCTAGGAAAAAATTTTAGTATATCTATCATGCTGTACAAGGTTATGACTGAAGGAAACAAGATGACTTAACTACAAATAACACCCCCTATACTTTCCTTGGCATTATTGTCTATTAGTTCTCATTAATATTGTGTCATACAAGGTTATGTAGCAAATGCCAGTTTTCCAGAATAAATTATTGACATTGTAAAGCCCCTAGTTTTGGTATGATGTTATACATTCTATTTAAACGTTCATTACGGAAGAAAAGGTGTGCCAATACACACAAAAGAACTAGACTAGAAATGCCAGTTCTCTTCACTTGTATCTGTGTTCGCATGCCCTACCACTTTCAACAATGCATCCTTAGAAACTCTGAACCTTGTGTTGTCCTGAAGGAATGCTTTGAGACCATACCAGTATGGGATACCCTAACAGACCTACATGTTCTGTGCAGACCTACGTGATATCCTAACAAATCCGTGCAGGACACCAGGATCAACTGTAGCTAAACATTGATTAGTGTCATTAGTGGTTACAAGCAAAACAAATTATATCTGAAAGGTCCAATTAATTATGGCATGGTCTATGTTTACAGTATTTAGTTTATGAAGAAGCAGTGCATGTGTCACCAACACCTATAAAAACTACGCCTGGAACGTGAGCTGCGAACACGATGCCCTACCCTCGGATTGTATCTTTCCCTCCGGTACACTCTAGGCGAGTGCCTCCGAGGGTCGCCCCTTAGAAACACGCAAAGCTCTCACAGTTGCCTCTGAGCAGCTGCCAAGCTTATGTCATGAGAATAAGTGGTACAGTTGTGAGCGCTCTCCAACAGTGTATGCTTGTAATGTGCACAAGGAGGCATGGCCTCCGAGATTGCGCACTGGCAGGAGGCTCCTCATAGGAAAGAGAGCGACATTCCAGGCATAGCTTTTTTAGGAGGCGTTGGGTTCAATCTGTCAAATGCTTTGTAAACATTGAGGCACTTAGTCTACGATAAAAGCAACCTAAACTGGCATTCAGGTACTTAGTGAAGAGGATGGCCTTACTAATAAGAAATTTAACGGTATATGTGCTGCATACCTGTGAAGTTATTCGAAAATGCACCTACAGAGTATAAAGGCTAGACAAAGTGTTTCGCATGCTGATTTAATTCATAAAGCACCAGTATTAAATTTAAAACTAGTGTGTGTATTCCATAAATAACTCCTCTGTATAAATAGATACGTCTAGATAAATACCCTTAGCGAAAACTTCCATTTGAGTATAAGCCGAAAACTACATCGAGTGGACTTTAAATTGCAGTACCTTGCGATAATATCAACATAACCTATGACGCTCTCCCTTTGGCTTCGGCTCGGACAACTGATATCACTGACTGCAGCCCTCTCTCACACTGAATTCCGCAAAACAAAGGGCTACTCTACTTCAGTATGTTCATCTGCACTTACCATTAAGGCTCATTAAAGCTGATGGCCCCTTTATGCCATTCACGGTGGTTTTTATAGTCTGTGCTATGCACATGTCCCTTAGAACTTGGCTGTGTGTCCTTGCCTCTGCTGGTGGACCATCATAGCGCATGCCACCTAAAAATAAAGAAATGCGAAACTTTCTTGCACATTTTTGCAAAGCCACTGCACTAAGCAAAATATATTTGGTGACAATCAAACATTCAAAAGTAGTCCTGCCTACAAAATTTGACTACCTTTATATTGCACTTCCATACTACCTGTATGGAAGTGCAAACATTTATGAAGGTCGCCATTCCACTTGCACCTCACATAGCCATGGTATTTCAAAAACCACCTGTGAAGCTGTCACGAGTAGCTACATAATGCAGCTTGCCTTTAATGGCTACACGAAAGTGCAGTAATTTGAAACTTATCTGCACAAATGAAGGCTTGTGAACTCAAAAATCACATCTCTTTCACATGGACTCTTGGCCACAGTCTGCATTCCTTTCTTGCAGAGATGTTCACAACACCATGGCGAAAAATCTAAATTTCTTTACCGTGACACGTAAATGAACAGACACATTTTAGTGGCGCATCTGCTGACACATTATTCTGGTGTCAAAAAGGTAGTATAGTGTTCTACATTCATTGGCTATCACAGAACAAAGCCAAAATGTGCTGCAGCTTATTACATGGTTTCCTGAAAAATAATGCTGACAGGCTTGGCAGAAGCTACTTTCCATAACAAATAACCAGTAGTAATGGCATAAAATGTAGCATTTACTGCAGAAATAAAACAACAAAGCAGAATCCCTGCATGAACTAACAACAACATGTGTGAACACTAGAATGGCCATGTCTTGGCATAAATTCTTATCCTTGTTGCATGATGTGCACAAAATAAGCTGATGAGCCTAGTTAATATGCTTACAGTATGCCAAAACTTTTATTCATGCATGTTACGGCTGTGTAAGCAACCACTTACACTCCAAGCGGGAGACTGCCAGATGCAGGGTTTGCGGCAGCTCAAAGGAATTCTTTTTGAAGCATGGTCAACACAATCAAAAGACTTAGATTTATGCTTGATCAGCCAGACAACTTTCTTTTCTATAGGCGAATAAAACTTTAGAAGTCTGCAGCATTTACTCTTTAAGGATGGGTGCACAAAAGCCTGAACCAATGGATGCGCACTACAAAGTAACATCATGAGGCAGACAGCCATTGACTCCACCTTCAGGGAACATTTCCAAGTGTATAAGCAGGAATATTTCTTTAGTCACCGACGTGATTGCCACACTTCAGTCATCCGGGCGGGGCCTCTTCACACTTCTTGTATATGTGACTATACGTATATACCTCTTTTGCAGACTGACAGGCTTGTCAGGAACACAAACAAAAAGAACCACATACAGCTGCATGACCAAGTATCTTTTTTAGATTGTGAGAAATCTTGTGAAAGTACGGAAGCATAAACATGACAGAAAAATATTACCACAAGTGTTGAATGCCACAGAAAGAAAACTGCAGTACTGGGCTGCTTGCTCCCCAACATGACAAGTTGAGATCAGTAGGTGTGATCTACCCATTAAAGCGAAAGTCACGGGCATAAAGTAGCCTGTCATAAAGCCAAAATTTCCAGAGCTATTCACAATTTTGTTCCTCAGGTTATTGGTTGCTTGTACTCCTGTTTTTCCTCTGCAACTGTACATGTTCTCATGGGCCTGCACAGTTAGTCTATGAAGCAAATTTTCCACCTTGCATGGCAGCTTGTGCATTGATTGGATATCCAGATTTCAACGTGAGGAGCCTGGGTGTGAGGGACCTGATTGATAAAATGTGTGAATTGTGTTCATTAACTAGCTGATAACATATCACAGGTCATAAGTGTACTTTGTGACATAAGAATTTATATTACACATAAAGTAGGCATTCCATGTATTGATAGCTGCCACTGCTTTGCACGTCTCGATTCAGGCCACACATTATTGCTGTTGGTGAATCTGACTCCACAATGCGCATCCACTACATTGCTGCTGAAAATTTAAAATTGTAGACACCTCTGAAACACAATAGCCATACTACCGTAACATTTATAAAAATTATGAGTAAATGTAGATGCATCTCTTACCTTCTCTATGTGTTGCCACAGTGAGGCACCGCGGGCAGCCATGCTGGCCATTAAATTGCACCATGTTGAGAACAGCGGCACGTGCTGGTGCATCCACAGCACAGCACAGCAAAAATGCTCGTGAATGGTGTACCTGTAATTGAGTCTTCCAGGTAATTGGTTCTAAAATATTAAGCTGCGAAAGAGACCGTCTCAGGAAGGGCTGCATATTCGGGTGGGCATTCCCAAACCAAAGTCCTATTAAAGTGGGATTTTTCATCCGTATGGCAGGTGGTAGTTCGTTCACTAGCATCTGGAGAGGCCACACAGATGTCTTAGACGACTTGAACACTGGACTGCCATCCGTATTGATAGTTAAAGTCAAGTCATCATCCGTCAAGCTTTCATCTAAATCGAGTTCATGAAAACAGGCAGCACTTGTTATATCTGTGACTGCATTGT
Source organism: Rhipicephalus sanguineus (assembly GCF_013339695.2). NCBI lineage: Eukaryota > Metazoa > Arthropoda > Arachnida > Ixodida > Ixodidae > Rhipicephalus > Rhipicephalus sanguineus. The sequence continues at coordinate 27,621,882 of NC_051181.1, read as the reverse complement.
CCCGACGTCGCTCACTCCTCTTCAACAACCCCTCCTCGAGACTTTGTCTTGTCCGGTCAATGAGATGTCTCAGCTGGCTTCTTATATCCAGAGTGACAAAAAAGGACCCCCTTGCATGCACTTTGGATACAGTTTCTTTAGTGTGGCAGACATTACACATGGCATCACCACTGTCTAAAGTCAACAAAGCCTGACAAATGTGACAAGTGTACCAGTAACTAACTAGGTCCTTTTTTCAGTTGCCCACAGTTTCCTAAAAGCATACTTGCTCTTTGGCAATATATCAACCCCAGCAATGTTGTTCACGAGCGTAGCCAGGTCGCCCAATGCTGTCCATGTCAAGCCATGCGAGATAGCAAACGACATGGCCATGGCAGCAGCCCCTGCCTTTGATGTGCCGAGGTTAGGGTGCTTTTCTGAGCTTAGTGTGCTGAATGCTGTGGCCAGTATCTCGTCTTCGCTGTAGCGCGCTGGCGACGTGCCGTCGCCAGACGTTGTGGGGTCCAGGCCATCTGCTTCATCCGAGAGATGCGATTCATCGAGAGCAGGTGATGGTTCGTGCGGCACATGGTCGCTAGAGCACTGGCTAGTGCCGAAAGATGGTGCGTCATCCGCGCACGCAGGCGACCCTGCTTCATCAAGAGGTGACGGCACACGCGGCACATGGTCGCTAGAGCACTGGCTAGCGCTGGAAGATGGTGCGTCATCCGCGAACGTAGACGACCCTGCTTCGTCAGGGCTCTCTTGCAGGCCTTGCGCATTTTTTTTTCGGCGTCTATAAAACGTAGTTTTCGGCACGCCGAATTCCCTGCTGTGGTGCAAGTACTCCTTGCGCGATTTTTTCGTTGGAATCTCTGCCATCGGCGAAGCTTCGCTAGCAAAACGTAAAGTGGGCTGCCACGAGGACGCGCTAAGCCTTTTCCGAGACTAAACTCACTAAGCAACCCTTCAACTTGCAGCCTTGCAGCTTCAAAACGTATCACCAAAATGGAAAGGGCGAAGCACGTGGGACGAAGCGACGAAGGAGGCGTTGGCACATGTGTGTGGCGCTTTCAAGAATGCACTGGCTGGAGCAGCTGTACGGAAATATAGCCAATACCGGTAATGCCCACAAGCAGTTACGCCTTGAAAAAAATTTTAGAAAACACTCGCCATTTGTTTATTCTTAACGAGTTCATATTAAGAAAAAAAAATGGAGTTTTATTTCAGGCACAACTTAATTAGTCTAAATTTTATTTAATTCGATTTAGTGTGTAACTCAATGTAACTAAGCAATAAATGCTTTTCCAGGAAGCTTTGACAGGTTTATTACCGTTTTTGAATTCAGTGCATCAAATATATGACACAGCGCTAGTGGACATTACGGTGTCAAGATTTTTTAGTTGCGTGCACATGAAATATGTATAGAATTTATTTTAAGGAAAGAACGAATAAATAAAACACGAATAAACGATATCGCACTCGTAAGAAAAATACACCACATACGACCTCCTACAGAACAAAGTTAAATGGACGGAGCGCGTGCTGCAATGAACTTTCGTCCCCCCTCCCCCTGAAGGGGAACCCTGCGCACGCCTATGCTGAATATATCAATCAGTTAGAATAAAAAGCTTTCTGAACCCCCCCCCCCCCCCAAAAAAAAAAAAAAAGAAGTAAAAGTGGTCGCAGCAGAAGCATCTTCCAGGAGTCGAATGAGCTTAGTTTTTTTATTGTTTGCGTGTTCTTATTTATGAAAAATTGCTTTTCGTCTTGTATACGTGTGCAACCGGCACATCAGGTTTTGTACAAAATTCTCTCGAACGCTGGTGGCAATAGAAAAAGCAGGCGATATACGTGAACATGTAGTGTAGAGAAAAATTAGGAACATCACAACTCAAGCAAGCTAGCCAGGGGCTGGGACTGTATATCTTCCCCCCCCCTCCCCCTTCGTAATTTTGATGAAAAAGGGTGTTTTACCGAAAATAATCAAAATAGGTGTTCTTCCTAAGCCTTCCCCCGCCTTTCTGTAAAAAATTCCTGGCTATGATTAAATTATACAGGGCGTGCAAACACGGACAACGTCACACCACAAACGCCGACTATATCAACCCTAGCAAAAATTCCCAATAAAAAACCAATAGCCTATTGGGTTATTGACACCTATTGGTCTATTGGTTCTATAGGTCTATTGGAACTGTATTTGGCTATTGGTCTATTGGTTCTATATCAGCCTACTGGACCTATATTGGTGTATTGGTTCTCTATTAGCCAATTGGAATTATATTGGCCTATTGGTTCTGTATTTGCCTGCTGGCATTGTATTAGTTTTGTATTTGCCCCACTTCTCAGCCCCATTAGAATTAGTCTTGAGCAAGTGTTTTATGGGTGTCTTGTCGTCATGCAGAAGGCCCACACTGTGGCAGCGCCCGCAATGATAATCACAGTGGATGAATGAGACATATGTTCAAATATATTCTCATAATCAAAACTACAAGTGCTTCTTCTGGCCCTTGATGATGTTGGCGATCTTGCGGGCCTCATCCGCACTCGAGGAAGTGCCTGAAAGATTATGTAAATAAACAGAGCCATGAAATCAGAAAACAGTAACACATGTTTAATTAAAGTTTACCTTCAAAGCAATGTATAGAAAGTAGACGGCACAGTGAGAAATTATCTAGACCTTAATTCACTGCACATGGTTCACAATGTGCAGGAGCTGAACTATAGCAAAAAACTGAGTGAAATATTACACACCCAACTGTGGCTTATTGCGTGGAAGAAAACAGTATATCGGCAAAATTTTGCGGCAAAAAAGGAAGGAAAAGGGGCAAAATTTTTTTAAAAATTAAGCAGCACCTTATCCCGTTTACACGCTTGCGTCCTGTGTTTTTGAGCTGTACCCAAGAATGAACTGCAAACTCGTCCTTAAATTACAGCAAACTCAATAATCACTTACTATCTGTGACGTGCTCTTTTTCACGGTGGTGGTGCGACTATCATACTAGAGCATGCCACTAAATCTCAACTTAAAGATGGCATGAAATAAATTAAGCTAGGGTAGATTCACGGTGAGGCAACGGTAATATGTAAGACAGTAGTAAAGGCAGCCTAGATTCCATATCGTTGCAAGCCCAACACAGCAGTCAGGCTGCAATGAGTTGGATATAACACACGTGCTGCATGTTACGTGCTTATGCAATTAAGCCAACAACATTAATAAACCCGCTCCTGCGATAGCCATAATGGGGCTGCAGTATGTAAAATAAAAAATATGAAATAAAAAATCGCACCAGTGCAGTACATATGCTATGCACATTTTGTATAATGAATTATCATGTGGCCTTCTGTGGTTCTTGTGACATTATGTCGAACAAGTATGATAAGCCGATTGGCGCGCACTACAACACACAAACAGCATCGACTAGAGCGTTTTTCTATGAGGCGATAAACGCGGTTTTCGGCTTAACACGCACGTTGTAAATACTTACAAAGGGCTTGCGAGACTCCAACTACACTCACGAGCAGGGCGCCTGTCCTTTACCTCTAATCTATGCTACGTTTTTTGTGCATACTGACAAACACAAAAACAAACTGCAATAATATATGCGCTCAATCATTCAACTTCTGAGAGCGTGTGGACTTGCAATCGAGGCGTTGCTGGTCTCGCTGTCATCAAATACCGGAGACAAAGGACGAGGGACTTGTTTTCCCGACCTTTCAGCTTCGTCCCAAGTTTGAATACAAAAAAAAGGTGATATCAAATAAATACTAAATAGGAGTAACTACCATGCCCACTCAACTCACCAAACAATCGGAGCACATGGGCCTTGTTGCTCGTCTTGCCATTATTCTTGGTGCCACTTTGTAGAGTCGAAATCGGTCGAAATCCAAGACATTTATGGCTCAGAACGTCTCCATCTGGTGCACGCTGAACACAGTCTTCACGTTATCGTCGCGGAAGCACACTAAAGCAAACATCGTGTAAGCAGGCTTACGTGAAGCATCGAGATCACACAAAGCGCGCGCTATGGCGACAGACACCACGTTTTGGCCATTTTGGCTACACTGTAATTTTGGCTTAGCTTGGCCGCAGGCTGGGCTTGTCTTCGTATCGGCCGAGCGCGGATGGCGCGCCAAACGCACGGTCGGTCGCGTTTGCAGATCCACAATTCTTTCTCCTGTATCTTTACAGCACTACTTATATTGCTTAGCATAAATATAGTTATAAACTTTACATATTATCCAAAGCTTATCTTAAAGCTTAGCACATGACGTGTAAAAAAAAATGTTCACAAATGCAGCGTCGCCACGCCGCGCACCGTCTCACTTTTTTTTTTTTTTTGTTCGTCACCTGGCTGGTTCTATGCCGGTTGTGATCTCATGGCGGTTTCTTTCTTATTATTCTGTGGTGTCTGTGTTGTCGATTCCTTCGCAAGTTCTTCTTAGCGTGTTTTACTATAGTGCCCGTTTCCGCACGGCATGTACGGAGACACCGTACCGCCGTGGTCGACACGCAGCCTTTTTATATAACTCTTTTAGTCGCGTGAGTTGCTAACCTGCACACGGTGTCTCACGGTGTGCAGTTAGCTCAATCGGGATCAGACTTATCAAAAGTGAATTGATCCCGTCTGCAGCTTGCGTATAATATAGCCAATCATGATCAAGAAATTTGATCGGGATCGGGTCCGACGCGCTCAATCAGTTTTAAGATGTTATAAACAGCTACCAATAGGCGGTAGCTGTTTGAACAATAAAACTCCTGTTGGCCTTATACATCTTCTGTTAGTACATTAAGAAAACCAATAGGAGTACTTATTTGACGAATACAACTCCTATTGGCCCAATAAGTCACCGATAGGCAGCACCGATTTGACCAATACAACTCCTATTGGTCCAATAAGACACCAAAAGGCAGCCCCTATTTGACCAATACAACTTCTATTGGTCTAATAAGACACCAATAGGTGGTGGCTGTTGGTGTCTATTGGTACCCATAGAAGTCTTATACAACCAATACAGCTCCAATAGATGTCCTATAGAACCAATAGTGATTTCCTATTGGACCAATAGGAAATCCTATTGGCATTTTTGCTAGGGAACTGAAGAAACGCACAGCTAGCAGCAGAAAAGAAAGAATGCAAGGAGACCTATGTGCGCGCATACCCATGCAATAGGCGCACCTATCAATCCGGCGTGCGTGGTGATCTGCGTGAGAGATAACTATTTAGACACTTGATTTCCTTATGCAGGCCAATCGACGATTGGCTCACGCAACTAGCTCAGCAGTTTCTGTCATTCCCATGGCTACGAGCCCGACATCAAGCTTAGAAAAGCAGCTGAGCAATTAGCTAGTTGGTAAGTATTAATTTATTCTAAAAGAGAGGACGTGCACAATAATATCGGGTTTAACGTCCCAAAACCACGATATGATTATGGGGGACGCCGTAGTGGAGAGCTCCGGAAAGTTCGACCCCCTGGGGTTCTTAAACGTGCACCTAAATCTAAGTACACGGGCCTCAGCATTTTATGCAGCCGCCGAGAGGACGTGCAAACACGGACACGAGAAATAAGTCAAGATCCCACAAACGCCGACTAACAACTCAGTTGTTAACTAGCTCAGCTCTGTTATTATAAGCTTTATTTCTAGTACTCTGAGCCCTTTTCCATGTTGTTCTACTTTTCTGAACAATCGTGAGATCAAGTATTGCATTTCTTAATTTGTGGCTCTGTGAGTATGCTCATGAATAAAAGTGAATTGTAGCAGTTAAGGGGCACTTGCTTTAGTGCGAAGCGTTCGTAAGTGGAGTTGCTATACACTGGCTGTGACACACAACGGGTGTTGATATTATTTGAAGCAATATTTGATTCTGGCTAACCGAAATAAAAAGACCTGCAAAGGACAAGACGAGAAACTCCCGATCGTAGCGACGATGTAGAGCACTTGAATAGACGACGAACACGAGCAATAACTTTCAACATTAGGTCTCGTTGAAAGTTGGCGCTCGTGTTGTGTTCTGTAATGTTGTTGTTCAAGCGCTTTACATTGCCACCATACCTCACACCAACAATGACCTTTGTTCTCTGTACAGCCCCCATGTGTCGAACGATTCGTGGAGGCCTCGCGTGATACTTCTTCACCTCGCGTTTTCCCTTTGTGTGTTGTTCTTTCCCTCTTCATGTTCCTCTCAGGCCTCCGGTGACGGGCTAGCAGACGCACGATCATAAGGAAATTTCTTTTCTGTTTAGCCTTGCACGTCAACCGTGGGTTATTATTGTGGAAATAAAAGGAAATATTAATGTTAAGTATGATTAATTAAGGCACGTGGAACCTTAATTTCCTAAAATTCTCAGATTTCGTTAGGGCAATAGAATTAGAATTTTAAGGACTCGTTTTTCTGAAATCGAGATTCTTGATAGCGCGCTAGATGCGGACGGTACCAAACCCGGTTGAGGAATGAGACCGATGAGACCATGGTGGATAATTGATGGCTAGGAATTTTTCTCTTCCTCATGCTGCTGCTGTACTGCTGCTGAAATCACCGCGCATATGTCGCTCGTGTTGACATCTTACAGCATGTAGTACGTCGGTCTTTGACGTAATACGAAAATGAGCTGATGAAGACTTCGTATTGTAGGAAACTCTATGGATGAAGATGAAGGGAGAAAACGCGGTGGCTACCAACGTTTATAGAACGTTGGAGGCTACGTTGTTGATTTTACGTGAACGAAACCGAAACTGTTATGTAGATAACACGGTTCATTCAGCTCATCACAAGAAGAAACAAAGTACGCAGCGATTAATGTTTAATTACAGTTCACGCAAACACACACGTTACAAAAAAAAAAAAACGTTTTTAGCGTCACCTACACTGATAATGTAGTCTAGGTATTCGTGTGTAGAGTTGCAGCGTGTTGTGCAACCGTGGTGTGTGTGCTATGTGTACCTGTGTACCACGTGTATTCTACCGACGCTACCGACAGTTCTTCTGTGTTGAACTGCACTCCGTTCTTGGCCGCGCTACTCTGTCGTGCGACTGACAGCTTACGCGCTTGCCCTGAAATGTTCGTTTGCGTTCAATACACGGAAGACAAGGAGCGGGCCGTGCTCCCTGTCTCGCTAATAAAAGGTTTTAGTCCGCGCAATGCGCAGGACTTCAAGAAAGATGAAGTTGTGTTGGCCTACTGGGTCGACGAGGACGGCCATGGGGAGCATTTTTATCCCGCCACCGTCACTGCACTAGCAGGTAAGCCGACGTCAACTTTACTTGCCCGATATAAGCACGTTTCACAAAGGCTTGAGTTGAGTGGGTGTCTCAAGCACGCCATCGATACATCGTGTTCTTGCATTTTGTTTGCATTTTTCATATATTCACCCATTATTTAAACCTTTAAAAAATCCAGTAGATGCCAAGCACTGTGGGAATTGATGTAATGCGAAGCAGTCAGTCGAGAGCTGCGTGCATGTTTGTCTTTGAGGCCAATGAAGCCATCCATGTCATATGACATCTCGTTCACTATCTATCGCATGTTTGCCATGCGTGCATGCATGTAGATTCTGTTATATACCATGCTAATGAAGTGCATATTCTGGTATATACAATGCATGGTCTATTTATGTTCGTCACGCACTCATGACATGACATACCAATTGTGGTATACAGCCCATTAACCAAACGGCGAGGAGAGCAAGAAGTTTGGGGGCTGGATAGATATATAGATAGATAGATACGCCCAATCTCTCAGGCATTCACTAAGAAATGCTTGACATTTAAAAATAAGAGTAAATTGTAGGGCGACAGGAAGATAATGCACAGAGACGAAACGGATGATGTTTGTTTAATGTTCGTGGCTTAGTGTTTGACCTGAACCTGGCAGTAGCGTACTGGTAAATCATACAAAAAAGCACAGTTCATTTGTCACTATGAGTCTTCGTGATGACACATGGCCACGGAGGAAGAAACATTTCTTCCTTCGTGCACATGGCCAAGTGGCTAGGGTAACATAACATGTGTTGTTCTTGCAACTGATGACAGCTCACAAAAAGTTAAATTCTTCATGGCAGGGTGCCATAAATTTTTTTCACAGGAACGTTGCAGCTGAGCTCACATTGTTTTCATAGAGCAACTTCAGCTGAAGTTTGTTGCTGAATCATTTGATCAGAATATCACTCAAATCAAGCTGGCAGAATTTGATATTTAAAGAAGCTACTGACATGAAGATTTTCAGTTGTCGTTTTCTTGCGTCAAATCGAAGGTCAAGCCCATAAGAGCCAAGAAAATATACTGTTGAGCATGAGTGCACCCTAAAAAAGTAATTACAGCATGTTTTTAAGAGCTAGTCTTGGTTCCTACTGTACCCTGATGTTACAACCCGGTATGAGCTTCTTCTCACGTGCTTGTGCAAGATATCGTGACATTTACACGGCTGCTTCACTCCATTGGTGATGCACAGGCTGCCACTTTGATTGTTTTAGTGACGCACAAGTGGCCATTTTGAAAGTTTTGGTTCCAGACGTCATCACACCTAGCCGGACTGCTGCGCGAAGTCACTAGAATCAGTACTGTAGCCTGATGTCAAGCTATTGTTGATGTCGGTGGGTGCGCCACGGGAAAATTGTCTTTAATATCAGCTTCACACTTGCTCAGAGCCGTCACTGTAGACAGGAGATTTGTATGGCAGGTTAAACTCTCTGTCGAAAAATAGTGTCAGTAGCCCTTTAATTTGGAAAACTTGTTTGTGTTTCGTGTAAGATAGTCAGTTTTGCACGGTGGTGCAGCAGCAGGTGGAAGCTGCCTGTAAGGCCTGTTTTGCCATGGTGAGGTGAACAGCTTTTTCATAGGCACTCACTGTAATACTACTACATTGAGAAAAATATAACAGTGGTTTACTACATGTATGCACCGTACTTGAAACATTGTTTCTGTGAAAAGTGTTTTTCTATATTCTGTTCCTCCTTGATAATTTCCTTTAATCTTTGTCAGACTCCCTTGAGGGCCTCGTAGGGAAGCTCAAGACGTTGCGTAGTCCATTTCCCCGTGTGATTATGGGAAAGGTTGGAAAAGGCATCGCGGTAAGATTTTTTTCAACTATCTCTTTGAATTTGCTAGCTTAGACAGACCACAGTAATATTAGCCTGTGCCAGTGATGAGGCGTTCAGTGACTTTATTTGTTAATTTCATAGGAAACTGCAGTTAACTTTCTGTGCTTCCTATGGTCCCCATTATGCGCTGTCTTTATGGCAGTTACCGAAAAAAAAAAAACTAGTTTCAATAGTGTCACCCTGTCCCGTCGCTCATCTACGTTGTAACACATCTGTTCTAGTCAGTGTAGGCTGCTGGTCGAGTTCTTGCTGATACGAATATCACGATTAGGCCCCAAGCCTTTGTAAGTGTTGTGTAGTAAATACCAGATGTCTTGCCTAACTTGAATTTTCCTTTTATGGCTAAGGCTCATGAAGGTCTGTCAAAGCGTGAACAGAGAAAAAGGAAGCGAGAAGCTTCAAGGCTGGAGCTAGAAGGCATAATAAATGCTTTTAAGGATTCCCAGAACCATGAACTGGTAAGTAATATTTATGCATGCACAGTTAAAAGCAATACTCTGACATGGCAAACCTTCAGTTGAAGGGGATTCTGGTTAGAACTTGAATGGATAGAATACCGTGCTGTTTCATTATTTTATGTGTTCTTTTCTGATAGTTGCAGTGGTAATGCCTACAATATGTTGGTTTGTAAGCTCTGCCTCTGGGGCATTTCTGTTAAGAAATATCCAATGTTATCCACTAATAACTTGAAAAAGTGTTGCAGGCTTTGTTTAACTCTGTTTTCTTGCTTTGGTTTGTCACATGCTACTGCGCTGTTTGTTTTCTAATTTTCGATACTGGCAAAAGCTGCATTAATTACTTATTGTCTCATTTTCTTGTGCTGAAAAGTCTGTTAGGTGCAAATTAATCCTTTGTGGCATACTTTTACCATCAAAAAGCACACCACAATAATGTCTTCAACAGTAATGAGCAATATGTTGTTGACCTGCAGCTCAACATGTGCCTGGTGTTATCTCAGCCTTTGATTCAGGCATCTTCAGGTCTCTAATTTAGCACCTGCCACACCAGAGCACCAGACAGAAAATTAGCTGGGTAGATGAGATTAAGAAGTTTGTAGGTATAACGTGGCAGCAGAAAGCACAGGACCGGGTTGATTGGAGGAACATGGGAGAGACCTTTGCCCTGCAGTGGGCGTAGACAGGCTGATGATGACACCAGAGCTTTAGTATACACCACTTCAGTTTTACAGTGAAAGCTCATTCATTCGGATTTCACAGGCCCATGAAAAATGTCAAAATTAACCACATTCCAAATTATCGAAAGTATCAAGAAGACAATAAATGAATGTGTATTACGTCAATACACTTTCATTTTCTTGATGAATTTGTACATCGTGTGCTGACTTTGCCCAAGAATGGTGTGAAAGTCGCAGTTATTGCCACTCATGACTTTGTTCACATTGTAACTGTGGCTCGAGGCCTCCCTGTCTTAGGTAACCTGAAACGTGCTGACTTGAAATGCTGTTACTGTCGTTACCTTATGGTTTGTGCTGGTGATGATGGCAATGCAGACTGTTTCATATGCATGAAACAAAGCAGATGACTTGCTTCATTGCACAGAAATGTTTTTAGTGATGCCTTTGGGCACTTGCGTGTGGCAGTTTATTCAGAGCTGAAAACAAACTAGGGTACTGCATTTTTTGCCCAGTTTTTAAAGGGGCTATTGGGACAAAAGTATTAGCCTTGCGTTTTTTTTTTGGTGCGATGTGTTGCTGGAGGCCTATTAGTCATAACGCGGCACATTGCTTGTTGCAGGTACAGATAATTAATTACAGTCTGTTTATTACCAACTAGTCTCTGTTTTGGTTTGGGAGAGTTTTGAGAACGGCAAGTCGAGTGCTACTAACGCCATCCAGCCCCTGAAACTGTACACAGACCTGTGACTCACTTCTGCACTGCCTACATCGTCTGCTTGCGTCCTTCGGTTGCTGCATGTGTGGCACGACGTCGTTGCCGTCATCATCATTGTCGTCTTTATCATCATTGTACGGTAGCAAGGACATTCTTAAGGCTTCCACATGTTTGCCATAGGCTTGGGCTCACAAGCAGCAGCGGAATAGTAGCCTGTTGGCACAAGAGCGGCAAAAGCGCAATGACTATGACTTCATGATTTAGCGTAGTATCTTGCAGCTCGGCCACAATAGTGGCGTAGCGGAAGTTAAGGGTCACCTTCAGGTCATTTTGTATGATGTCAGAGATGTCAAAGTGGCGAGGTGCGGTGGGTGATGCTGGATCATGCACGCGAACTTCAAAATTCATATAAAATTTCTTCCAAGCTATATTTGCTGCTGAGATTTGGCAGATGATATACACATGTTCACGGGAATTGATCCCATAGGCCATCTCAGGCACGAAATTTCATGACAGTACTTTTTTTAAATTTGTGTGTTAGCTATGTTTTTTCCCCACCACTGGTCGCGATTTGGCACGGTTCTTAATGCATCTCATAAAGCCACATCCATAATCTTTTCCTGCTATTGCATGCTGCATAGTCCTTATTTTCTCTTGAGCTTGTTTTTTTTTTAGACTTCAGAGTGTGCCTTATATTTTAGTAGTGGCAACATGCGATTTCAGAATGTCTGCCATATGTACTTTGGTGCATCCTTATGCAGTTAATTTTCTTTTGGTGTGTAGGCTCCTTTGTTAGTAATTGACTCACTCATACACAGATTCTGGGGACTGGTTTTCAAACTTTAATTCTAGATCATTTCCAGGGGTCTTGCATATTAAAAGGTAGTCTGCAATAAATATCTCACTTAACTATTCAACAATGCTTAAATGCAAACTGTTTACTGGTCTCTATGTAACATAAGGTATCACCAAATGCCACTGAGATTTATAAATGTTAAGTTCAAGTTTTCTCAAAGAAGTGCGTCTCTAGTTAACACTACCAATTAAATATAAGTTTGAGCCATGTAGTTGTCAATAACTTTTTGTATTACATCACATGCTTGTTCATAGCTTGTTCTTCAGCTATCGCCTTGGCTTCTGCATGGTGTCATGTGTTATTGCAGTTTGAAGACAGCGAATCAGAGTGCCAGCCGGAGACTGGTGTTGAGGCTCCTCCGAATGAGGAAAATGAGCAAATCAAAAATATGGAGGCAAAAATTGAGGAGCTCGAAAAGGAGCTACAAAAAAAAGAAGCAAGAAACTGTGAACTTGTTGAGCTCCTCGAGCAAGAAAGAGAACGTTCGAGAAGATTGACAGATGCCCTCCTCAACAAGTTTGGTAAGTTGCAAGCTCGCGTCAGTGTCACTTGGCTTTTAGGTTGAAATCTTGAAACCTTCCTTGCTTCAGTTTCTATGGCACAGTATCTGAGAATACACAAATAATTGACACGCAATAGGGATTTAGTGGTCTAGGAAAGCATTGAAAGCTTGAAATAAAAGAAAAGACTGAATAGTCAAACAATAAATATAAATGATAGGTGCAGCAACACTAAAATTCGCTATAAAGGATTGCACAGTATATAAGTTGTTGTATCTGCAGGTGATGAATAACGCAAAAGATTGAGATTTTTTAAGTACTTGTGCAGTATTTCATTGCATCCTTAAATAGCTGCTACCTCACTAATAATATGTCACTTTCGCTCATTGGGTGACACAGGAGGCACGCTGAGCAGCCTAGCCACAGCTATGTCCTTGCGCACAATGAGTAGAACCCGGTTATTGTACAATGCATTATGCGAGATAGTGTGCAGATCCGCAGCCCTTAATGCAAGAATGTCTGGCTTTTCCGTGTTATTAATGTTACATTATCTAATGTGTTGCGACAATGCTTTTCATGCAGAATTGGCGTGCCCTGCTGTACGGGTCGCTGAACAAGAAAAAGTCACTGATGTGCATGTTACAGCTGTGGCCTCAGGTATGCCCTCCTGTGCTCTTCTCATGGGTTTCCTGTTCGGGAGGTAGTGTATGTTAAGGAGGCCTGAAACATTTTTTGGACAAGCAGTCAAATCTCTTTCATGTGAACTCGCATAATTCAATCTAACAGATAATTTGAAGTGGCACTCTGGTACTGGTAAAGTGACATACATTTTAATAGGGAAAAAAATTCTTTTAACTTCAGCCTGAAACCTGTGCCACTACAAATTTGAACAAGGATGCCCACATGCACAGACTAGTCTTCCTGCAATCTCCAGCTGAATGCCAAAGTTCAATGCGTCACTAGCTGCTGCAGCTTTAGACACATAACTGTATGCTTGCTGCTCACAAATTGTAAGAGCATGGAAGGCCCACTATGAAGTGGTAACATACCGTATTTACTCTATTGTAACACAAGGGGTGACTTTTCATTGCTTCCAAGATGAAAAAAGTAAAACAAAAAGAAAACAATTGTGTGCATCTCTGCACTTTTCAGACAACTTGAATTTCCGTATTCAATTGACGAGAGAGTCAACTTCAGGTAGCCAAAATCTTGAATAAAAAATACTTGTGTTATATTACAGTAGATACAGTATGTATATTGCTTGACCTCTTGCAAGACAGGCAAACTACGGGCACTGGCAAAATATTCAAATGCAGGTCATGAACTACACGCTGGAGTTATTTCAGAAACTGTTTATGGTTATGTCTCGACATAAACATAACGCTAGACAAGTGTCTCCAGAAGCGAGGTTTTAAGCTTCCCAGAGACGACAGGGCGGAAACTGGAACACATGGGTATGCGGCGCAGTCATTTGGGTATATGGCTGCATTTGTAGGAAGAAAAGGCATGATGCCTAGCCGACTTCGAGAATTCATGGTATATTCCAGGCCGTACTACACTATAATGTTTGGCTTGCTTGTTCTCAGGAGACTCGACCACCAATAGGCAGCATTTTTTGACCACGCTTAAATTAAATTTAGTTAGGTGGCCACATTTGTTCGTTAATTCAAATTGACTGCAATACTGAACCCTATGGGTATTTCCCAGGGAATGGAAATTTTTTCGTTACATCGGGAACATCGTAAAATCAGGTTTCATTGGATCAGATTTTAACTGTAATGCTAGTTATGCTTTTCTTGGCTTCGTAGGGCTGTCTAACAAGAGCAAGCCCCTTGATCCATGCTGCTCCTGCAACCATTAGGTTGATAGAATTGTGCATCTGGCAACATCTTCTTGGAACTTCAAGTGGCCCATAGAACCTTTGTACTAACATTTTCTGCACACAGTTCTCTCTGTCTTAGGTTTTCTCTTCTAAATGGAAATCATAAAAGATCAAGGCACAGTTGAATGTTTTTAATAATATACATAATTCTTTTCTCTTGTACTGCAGATCCACTGCAGCCATATGATGTCCTGGCACAGGGCTTGGATCAAGGCAAGTTTACCCATTTTATTGACCATTTATGTGATGCTTTGTAGTTATTCTTTAATCTGCATAAGTACATTTAAGATAATTCATGTGGCAGTGTGCAAAGTGGATTATGACACAGTATGTCATACTGTAGTGTGCCACCATCTTAAAGGGATACTGAACAAAATTTTGAAAAAGCTACAAAAACACTTACATTCGACTCGGACAACACGGCTGTTCCTATAAAGAGCATTTATTTCACGTAATTTCGAGCAGTTGGCTGTATTTTTAGTGGATTGTGAGGGCGCGGCGGCTGCACGTCAGTGCGCTTGTCGACGGCTGTGACATCGAATGCTCCAGCAAGAAGGGGGCAACTGGCACGCTCTCTCCTGCCCTGTCACTTCCCTTTCTCCACGACCATTTCACGTTTGTGCACCCAGATCAGGGCACAAAGTTCTACTTCTGCTACTGCAACAAACAACATGTCTGTGATGAATAAGGAGAGGCACAATCAGAATGGCACATGGTGAGTCATGATGGATTGGTCATTAAACGGACGTTAACGTTCATTACCACGTGCCAGCCAGCGCGTGTAAACGTTGCAAATGCGGCTGCTTGAATCCATCCTATATGTTGCATGCACAACTACAACCGACGAGAGGAATTTCTAACCTACCACTGTCAAATGTGTTGCTTTGTTCTGACAACCATCATTTAGTGAAACGTCAACGACCCCCCCCCCCCCCCCCGCCCTCGGCTCTGCTTTCTTTTGCAGGGAATACCTTTTCCTTTTGATTAACCCAGTTCGGGTCCGCTACGGCGGATCAGTGGCTAAGGTGCTCGGCTGCTGACCCAGTGATTAGTAACCCAGTTCGTCACGGTGGCCTCACCCAATTTGCCACGGTGGCCTTACTTGTGCACGAGCTAAAATATTTTTTAAATTTGTGTTTACCTGTTAACTCATTATCGCTGTTCGCAGAAGCTATAGTTCCTACATGTTTCCATCTGTTGGCTACCGCCGCTGAATTTTCTTAATGTTGTGCATTTACTTTCAAATCAGAGTGATATGTGCGGTTACCCTGATAAAAAAACGAACAGCGAGCAGTTGAAGAGTTGCACAAATGCAGCTTTAAGCGACGCGGCCCCCGTTGAAGCGGCTGACCTGAAGCCTCGATAAGCCCAGTGCAGCCTGTCGGAAAAAATGCGAAGCGCGTCTCCGTGTTCGGCGGGGAGGCTGCACGGCGGAGGCGGAACGTCGGTACACCTAACCTATTCTAACACAGTGACGTGGGGGCAAGCTTCGCTTGAGAAAACAAATATATGGCCAAGAGCGCAGCAATGGCGTCGTTGGCAGCCGATTGAGAACATGCACGGAGAACACCTTCCTCCGTGAGAACACGTTTTGAGAGAGACACGCGGCAGCGGGTGGCGGCTTGCAATGTCGATTGGCAAGCGATTTTGCAGTGAGCAGGGTTGGCGAGTCAGTATCCAGCAGGTTTCGCGTCACTTCCTCTCTAGTTCGCGCCGTGGCCGCTAGATGCACCAGTTTGCGAAAAATGCATTAAATTCATTATTTTCTGCTAGTCTCTGGTGGAAATGAAGGTTGTTTCAACAAATTTCAGCACCTAGTCTTTCAATTGGGCCATTTATCTCGGCGGCGAAAATTTTGTTCAGTATCCCTTTAAAGAACCCCTGACAACAAAATTGCAATCTTGAGATGTTTGTCTTGTTTGATTGTCCTGCATGGGCAATTCTTCCCATTTATTAGTGGCAAACGTTGCCTTTAAGATATTTCCATTTGGTTCACTTATGAGAGCATAAATGGTGATGCAGTATTACAATTTTCAGGTGACAGTATTTGCAGCCAAGCACTTCCTGACATGTTAACTGAAGTCGATACAGGTATGTGGTTCAGCCTTCTCAAAGTGAAGCGCTACTGAAAAAACTACCTTGTTTTACTATAAAATTGTAATTTCTTATTTTGTGTAACTTGAATTTTTCTTGTGAAGTATGGACTAAGCTTTTTAATAGCTGCTGTGGCTGAAGTTTGTGTAAGATGAAGCACTCCTTTTACTGAGATTGCAATTGTAGTCAGAACTCTATTATAAAATTCGTCAGTGATGTTGGTGCAATGGTCTGTGCAAAGTAAAGATGTGATAAGGTCTTAAGGCGCAATGTGCATGGTGCTGTGGAATAGTGTAGCACGCCTGAAAGCATGCTATCTTCTTGGGCGTGTGAATGGGAGGAGAGTGTGCTGAAGCAGAGCAGGGCTGCAGGTGAAGTGTACCACTTCTTCTCCAGCCAGCCCGATTTTGAGCTGTCAGGCTCAAAATCTGGCTCTGCTGTTTGAAGCCGCAGGGATATCCAACGATGGCACGTGTACCCTATCTTGCAAATAATATGTGGCTGTTCTGAAGGTTTAACGAGCTCAGATCGCTGGTAACTCGATCGCTTTGTGTGCGTTTGGGAAAGTTCAGTAATTCTGATTGCAGCACCACAAAGAGAGGCTTCCCCATCCTTGACATTAGAGATGCATGCGCACTTTTCTAGAATTATTTGAGGAATAATAATGTGCACTAACTAAAAAAAAGGTAAACATTTTGAGAATAATCAAGTGATTGTTTCTGTGCCAGGTGCTAGAATTCTCACTCATGCCACGTCAGTCTTTGTGCGGTATTGTACAGTGTTCACAAGCGCTTTACCTGACCACAAATAATTTATTCAGACCAGTGATATCGTGATTTCATGACAGCTGTTCATATGTCAGATGCTAAATGTTTGCAGTGGCCACTGGTAGATAGATAGATAGATAGATAGATAGATAGATAGATAGATAGATAGATAGATAGATAGATAGATAGATAGATAGATAGATAGATATAGATAGACATAGATAGATAGATAGATAGACATAGATAGATAGATAGATAGATAGATAGATAGATAGATAGATAGATAGATAGATAGATAGATAGATAGATAGATAGATAGATAGATAGATAGATAGATGTACACCGAGGGAGAAGAGCCGGGTTTTACCCCGACCCCCCTGCGGGCTGCTCCCACGTTGGAACAGGCTGGGAGTACCTGCCTGCGGTTCGCATACTCAAAGAACTCATGGTTTTGGCAGAACTCTCCAATGAATTTCTACTGCTCTTTCAGGTGTTTCAGGTGAACTAACTGCACAAAATACAGTAAGAGCTCGTTAATTCTGATTTCACGGGAACGGAAAAAATGTCCGAATTAATGAATGAACAGGAAAAACATCAAAATCAAGTTGGAGGAGCATGCCTTTATTTGCTGAAGTGTTTTGGAATGGTCAGTCGCCCACTGCATGCTAGGGCGCGTCCCGCAGGACCTCATTAAAGTTATTTCAATCAATCAATCAATGTGCGTTTTCGCGCAGATTCTGGCTGACATTACGATTTTTCTTAAACTTTTCCAAATGGCCAACAGCACGCAAACTGTCGGAAGTGCTCAGGCAAACGTCCTGTAATATCAAAATCGCCTCCGAGACTTCCCGTGAGGTGCGATGAGGTCGCGGCTGCATCTCCTCGCATGACTGGTCAGAATTGTGGTCTTCTTGGGCGCCCGTGACATCATTAATAATTTCTTGATCGGTCAGGAGACCAGTCGTGGTGACACAATCATCAATCGCGATGTAATCTGATTTGTGTGTGTCTCCATGATTTTTCCTCCTGCCATTACCGTGATCGAACTTCAGCTGTATCGAACTTAATAGGCCAGTGGACGCAGTGCTCTCCGAACAGAAAACGGTTTAATAGCCAGAGCGCTGCGTCCGCTGGTCATTGTAACCGTTTTCAAGCCTCATTGTACCTTGGGAAATGTATTCGCCAAGCCCAAAGACGGCATGCCTGCGAACGATCAAAGCGGAGTCGTTTGCAAGGTACCGTGCAGGGCATGCGACGCTACATACATCGGAGAAACAGGCAGGAAAAGGCCAACGAGGCTCAAGGAGCACAGAGGGGACGTCGCTAAAGCCACCCATGCCACGCATTCCAAGACAGAGCTCATTGAATACTGCTGGACGAAGGGTCATGCTTTCGACTTAAGTAATGCGACGACACTGGCTCGAGAACAAAGGTGGGCGAAGAAAAAAACTTCTGGAGTCATGGTTCACCCGTCGCGACAAGTTGGCTTGCAACAACAACCACGGCCCCCTACCGGATGTGTACAGAGACATACGTGACTAGCAGTGAACTGGGTGACCTCCACTCATTTGGTGCCAGTGTATACTGAGGATGCCACCTGCATAGGTGGCGAAACGTCTATGTAGTTTTTTGTTATATTTTGTTATGTTAAGTTGGGAGCACACATTTTTAATCATGAACTCACCCGGCTTTTGGAACATTTTTGCATTGATGAACCCAGAGCCACAATTTTAAAATGCCTGCACACAGTGTAATTGCTGTGCAGGGGGCTAAAAGTACTTCCTGCAGATAGAAACAACGGTTACTGACCACACTTACCTGCAGAACAGCAGCTCAAGAGATCGTTGAATTTAAAAATTGTCAAATTAACAATTTTTTTAGTCCCCACTTCTCATTCACATAGATTTTTCACTTGTGCATATTTTGTTGTCCTTTTTGCTGCATTTAAGTAGGATTTTGATGGCTTATAGTGCGACAAAGACAAGAAATCTTTTGAAAAAAGTATTTTTCAAAGTACATCTCCCTTTAAAATAAACTTGTTTGAATGAGTGTTGCTCTATTTATCTAATGTATCCCTTTCAGGTCTGCAAGATGAGTTTCTGACACTGGGCAGGACAGACCACATTGGTTTAGGTATGTGGATGAACTTGTCTGAAGTGAATGTGTTTGATTGGAAACCTAACATGTCCCATCCAAAGGGAGAAGGAAATTCATTTGTTTAGTACTAGCTGAGTCAAGGTTTGGTCAATTATTGCTGCTGGACAAACAAATTTCAAGCATCCCTGAAACTGATTAGGTTTTAAGTTTGTGTATAAACACTTAGGCTGCTGCATTATGAGATCATTTTTACTATGATTTAAATGAAGCTTCTTGTATCTAGGAGTCTACAGGCGATGAACTGTTACCCTCCTTAGCACTAGAACTTTTTTGCTGACGAGTGAACTGATTCAATCATCAGGACTAACGTCCTCGTTCCACTACCATAACCAAGTGCATTATTTAGCTATAGGCTGTGGGAATTCCGGTTGCTACCTCCTTGTATTTTCTTTGGTAATCTGACATTCTTCATATGCCTTAAAAGCAGCAAACAACTGAAGCTATTTGACAAAGCTCACCGGTAAGCATGAAAGTGAGAATAGTAGTGGTAGTGTTCGTGGTTGAAGCGACGGTCACAGATGCACATATCGCGGTGTTGAGGGATCTCACTGATATGTTCATTGCATACTGATACATTGCAGTCACTGCACTCTCCAGTTGCTTTGTACAGGTGCACAATGTTGCAGATTGCAGTGTTGCAGACGTTGCTGAATGCTACACTTGCTGCCCTCAGTGTTACAAAGTGTGGCGTTTGACAAAAGAAGCATTGAAAACAACATTGTAGCAAAGGTCGCATTACATGGAGCAGGTTATATGCAGCCAGACGATACTATCTGTTTGTAGGAAGTTCCGAACAGTCGTGGTAAATTATGACTGTGTGCTCTCTTCTGTAGCTGTTTATTAAATTCAAGTCATAAAAGTCGCAGTTTTGTGCAAAAGTGGAGCACTGAATGTGACAGCAACAGATTGGAATGTTACGTTAAGTGAGGCTCACAGCTCATTCCCAAAGCATCCACACCTGTTGTAACTCAGCAAAATGCTGTCATAAGGAAACAAGGCTGCTGCAATGAGCGGAGCGACCTTTGTGCTGCCCGTCGCCTCATGGCAAACACAGCAGAACATAGCACGTATGAAGGTGTGGGCCATCTGTTGATCCTTGTCAAGGTATATTGCTTGCACGACAGTACCTGCCTTGTCAAAGTACGCAGTAGCTACGTAACCATTCTCCAGCAACTTTCATCTGACAAAAGACGGCCCACAGGTTTTCTCTCTGCTTGAGCCGTGATTGTCGGCTTCCTTGCACGATTTCATTCACGCATAGAGCATATGACACATGGGGTGATGCTATTGCAACTTGGACTTTATACTGAGCTCATGGCAACAAAAATGTGCCTAGCCTTTCCATAAAATTGCCATTGCAGTAGAATTCTTCTATTACGAACATTTCTTCACTATTGAAAAAATTACCTGCGAAGGTCAGTTGGACAGCCAATTGTATTGATCACGTGTGGGATCCACACAACATGCCATGGGAAGGTTGCTGAAAACTATTGTCAGTGCCTCTGTGATTTGTATTCATATGTGTATTTAAAATATTGTAATAGATTGCACTCTTTGCATAGAGCACAGAGATCAGGCTTCTAATTTATTTAGAATACTCCTCAGGGCCAATGGCATTACAGAGGGGGGTGGGGCAAAAATACAGAAAATTGGAAATAGCACAGAAACAGATCACAAGAAATTACACAATATTAGCGAAGAAAAACAAAAGAACTCGGAACAATTCATAAGTAAAATTCGAAAGCATTACAAGTAGTTACACTAATTATAACGGCACAAAAAGAAAACAGAACACATGGTACGTTCATTATTAACTAAAGTCAAAATTCGGTGTATCAGTGAAGATAGACACTTGATATAAGTAATAATGATGGTGCCAAGTTTAAAAAGAAAAGAAAAAAACTTAGATACGGATATCACATACAGCTTCTTTAAATTGGTTAGTATCCTTGATGGTGACATCTGCAGGAAGGTGATTCCATTCATCACTTGTGTGTAGTACAGATGAGTGAAGGAAAGAGGAGGACCTACAAGATGGAATTCTGACTTTGTGTTGGTGATCAGTGCGAGATGATATGTAATGTGGTGCCGAAAGGAGTTGGTGTCGCAAAAGGGGGCGATGATATATCCTATGAAAGAGAGAGAGGCACGCGTTTTTACATCGTGAGGCTAAAGATGGTAATCCTAGATTAGTTTTCATTAAACTGATGCTAGCGGTCCTGTTATAGTTAGATGAAGTGAATTGTGTGGAATTGTTTTGAATATTTTCTACTAAATCAATTAATTTGTGCTGACTAGGGTCCCAGACTGAGGCTGCATACTCTAGTTTAGGCCGAATAAGTGTTTTGTAGAGAAGTAGTTTGAGGGATTGTGGTGCACGTGAAAAATTTCGTCGGACATAGCCCAGTGATTTGTTAGCTTTGCTTGTTAGGTATGAAATGTGCGTGTTCCAGGTAAGGTCAGATGAAATGTAGACACCAAGATATTTGTAAGATGAAACACAATCTGGAGGGCTGTTAGCGATATGATAGGCTGGTGGAGTGTTAGTACGCCTGGTAACGCGCATTGCTTTGCATTTGGTTATGTTTAGTTCCATCTGCCATGCATTACACCATGCACTGATAGTGTTAAGGTCAGATTGAAGAATGGCTGCATCATTGTTACAAGTTATGATCAAGACATTAACAGTGAGAAGAAAATAAATGAAAAATGAAGCGAGGGCCACAGACAAGGGCTGACCTCCAACTAAAGTTTGTCAGACAACACACTAATAAGTAATGACTCTCAAGTGAATCTGCGCCACTGTACAAAAAAAATCAAACTGTGATGCCAAAAGTGAGCCATTATCCCGGAGATATGTGGATAATGCCAGCAGCCCTTACAAGCTGCACTGCAATGCCTGGTGTTGCTGGCATGCACACTGCACACTCATTGTCTCCATGTGCTATGAATGTGCAGTTGTTTTTAGAGCGTTGATCAGCTGACGAGAGAGACTGTTTAAGCAGCCGAGACAGCTCAACCTGGTGATGCCTGTTTAAGTATGCCTTTCCTTAGCCTTTCCTGTAAGGAGCTTGATATTTTATCTCACTGATATCTCCAGGATAATGGCTCATTTTTTGGCATTGCGGTTGGCATTTTTTTTATTAGTGCAGATTTTTTTGTGCATTTATTGATATGTGTGTTCTCTGAAATAAGTTTTAGTTAGATGTTGGCACTTGTTTCTGTCGTCTCACTTTATACTAAGTCTATGTTTTCACGCCGCTAATGACTAGTGCAGTGGAGCACCAACTCGCTCAGACCTTCATGTTTCTGATGACCTGAAAAACTTTTACTTCTGGCTGATTGTGGGTGTGTGTATAGGTGATTGACAAAACAGTTTCAAGGCCCCTTTCATACATATAATTTATATGGGGAAATATACCTTCTGCTGTGTACTTCACATGTGCTGCTATACTGCTCGTCTTTTCTTGTGGCATTTTCAGTAAAATTGTTCTTTTTCAGATGATCGCCTTACCAGTAGCACACCCGTGCCCAAAGAACCAAGCCTATTTGAAGTGGTCGATGGCAATGCAAGTTCCATTTTAACATTTTCTTCATGTTGGTTAAATTGTTTAATAGTAAATGCTCACAGCCTTATAACTGCATGTATAATGACTCATGGAAGTTGTCTCCTTTCGTCTTAAAAGGGGGCACTACACAGGAAAGTTGACATTACGTGCTTGCCTAATTTTATAAAAATTACATATAATGTTGAAAGCTAATCAAAGTTCAGCGCTAAATATTTTTTTGAATAATATTTTGAACAACTGTTCATAATGAAATATTGAAGTGACTACGGCTAATGAAAAATGTTGTTCCAGAATGGAATGAAATTATTGTGTACCATATAACTTGAAAAAGGGGTACCAGCGAAAACACTGAAAACAAGTTCTTTTCAAGTTCATAATGCACCAACTGGCCCAACAGCTAGCGCTAATACCATATAACGTTACAAAGCCCAAACCTTGCCTTCGTGGAACTGCATTTGTTTTCTATTCTTGCTTGTGGAGAAGAGGTTCTAGAATTGGGATTCTATGTTATCATTACAGATTTAGTTTTGCTATAAAATAGACCCCAAAACCTATAAATTTGAGTCCACAGTTGCTTTATGCTCAAATGCAACCCTTCTTTAATGCCTTATGGGTTAGTCTACGGTATGCCATTCTAAGTGAACAGTTTTAAAAATGATCTATTTCGGTGTATCAGCTGGTGCACCTTTTTTTCATAAAAATTTGCTGGTGAGTCTTATATGTGCAAAAAGTTGAATGCACTTGTGTGACCACTGTGTCCACATTATATTCTCAAGACAGTAAACTGTGCTTGGCACCATTTGTAAAAAGAAATATAATCTTGGAGTGGTCGTAGCCTCAGGTGTTGGCTAATTGTTAAAGTGTGATGGCCATGGAGGTTAAAGCTGCAACAAATGCGGCCGGCCATCAACTCAGATGCCATTTTGCTGCTCCACTTTTTTGTTTTAAGATCAAACCCACACAACTGATGGACTAAATGAAAATGGGCACCACAATGTTACATTTAACATTGTAGTGCCCATGATCTACCAGTTAAAAAGAATGATAGCACATGTTCATTATCATCATCAGTATGCTTGAGAAGTCTCAGCAGCCCAGCAGTAGTCAAGCTTCCGGTCTCCACTTCTCTTTTGTGTACATGTATTTAAGTGCAACATGATCTGTTTGTGTTCCTGCGAGTATACGTACATAATACCATTGAGACGCCAAAGATGTGCGCCAAGGTGCTCACAGTGCTACGTAAGAGTTACTCGGAGGCCTACCCAGCGATCCTGCCAAACGATCGAGGCTGTATAACTTTTCATAGTGTGCTGTAGGATGTGGCTTTCAGTGGCTTGGAGTGAAGTGAAACATATATTGGTTTTCTATGCCTTAGTGCAGACTCAGTTACAAGTTTTATGCTGCTGCTTGTGGACATCAACATGTTGCAATGAGTGTACTCAGTGTGCTTAAACGGTCGCCGGCAGATTTTGGACCTGGCAGGGACCACAAAGTAGTCCGAAAAATCATTTTTGGGCATAAATTGGTCCAAAAAATCGGCTGTGAAAATGTACTAGTTTTATGGGAACCTTGATGGTGCATTTGTGAAGTCCGAAATGTGTCAGTACCGTAAAATGCCGAGCAAGTGCCCCTACCTGAGCAAGCAGCCCCCTCCCTTCTTCGGGAGATTTCAAATGTGCGGCCTCTTCCCCCTCCCACCATTTTCACTGTTTCATGCAACCGACGAGGGCGAATGAAAACAGTGGCTGCATGCTTCAATAAAGCAATTCATAAGAAGCACGGGTGTGCATTCTTTATTCTTAGCAGCTCTTCCGCCGCCATCTTGAATTTTGATCCATGAACGAGCAAGCGCCCCCCTCCAAATCTTGTCGAATTATCCATCATTGTAGGAGGGCGCTTGCTCGGCACTTTATGGTAGGTAAAAAAATCGTCACCAACTGTACTTTTCACGAGGACTGCATAAAATATGCACTTGAATCTATGTTGACTAAAATTCGTCAGAAACGTATGGAATTGCTTTAGTAACATGAAAAAAATAATCTTTGAGCCAAAGGTTTTCTTTTTCACTGAGTCTGCTCTTAAGCTCTTTTTTGTGTTTCTGCTCTTGACATACATGTAAGATAGTGCCTCACACTCACTGTGATTGTTATTTCAGTTGGGTGTGTCCAGATAAGATCGAACACGAGGCCCCGGTCGCCATTCCCGATTTTGATTAAACTTGCTGTATGTCTAGGCATTACACCCAGAACAATGGTTTCGAAGTTAGTTTTGTGAAAAAAAATTTGTTTGCCTGAAAAAAAAATGTACAAATCTAGGCCACAAAAAACACTTTTCCACCAATTTCGCAATTTCTGAATTTTGAGTGCACCTAGGGAAAAAACAGTGCATTTCTTGGTCACAATATTTATTCCCCTCAAAGAACAAGTGAAATACAATTTTATCAGTTTATTATTTTCCTTCCTTGTCAAAGCAATTTTGAAGAAAAAAAAATCACAAACTTGGACAATCACACAAAATACCTGTGTTTGAGGAATTTATTGCTGCAAACAAGTTAAAGTGAGGATAACAAAAATCAGTACATATTAACCTTGATACTTTCGCTCTTAAAATAATTTGCGTGGTTTTATCGCGCTTCCTTTTCCTCGATAATTGGGCTGAAACGTAAGTGATTTGCCAAAAACGCCGAACTTTGAAAATGGTTTTCTCAAAAAGGCCATTTCTAATTTTTTAAAAATCCATGACACAACAGCTGTATAAGAGCAGCCTGCAGGCAGCTTGTGGTTTCCTTTTTTGCTTACTATCACAAAAATGTGACGAGTGGTAAAACGCTAAAAACATGTTCCTAAATTATTTCAATTGGAGCCCTTTGTGATGCCTCAATGACTCATGGCAGCGCACTGCTGAAAATGTAGCCGCAGGTGTCAATCCTAGCCACCATGGTCGCATTCCTGAGCGATGTTGCAAATGTCAATTTCAGTTGATTTCGATGGACACGATATATTACAGTAATATAGAACTCAAGTGCTTAGGTGCCAGCCCTTCGAAAAGGTTGTCAGAATTATCCAAGCTCCCAATATTACCCCTCATCTGCATGTTCTCTTGGCATTTTAAGGCCTTTTACTATTTTACTATTCAGCAGATGAACTAGCATGCCAGTGAGAGCTATATTATTGCTGTTGTGCTTACTAGCCTTTTTGTGTGTGTGTTCCACGCTTACAGGTGCACCTTGGACATGGGATGATGATCCCAGAATCAAAATTTAATTTTATCATGAAGTCAGGCCACGAAATGAAAGTGGCGAGAGATATGGCAAGATTTTTCTGGTCGACCTCCGAAATGAGGGAGAGATGCCTTACTGGCCAACCGAATCGTAGGGCACCCGAAAGTGTTGCCAAGAAACAAGCAACACCAGCGAAAGTTTACGCGATAATGAGTAAGTCAAGGTAGACATTGATATCTTACTTGAATATTTCGTAATGTTGCGTGCTATACAATAACATGCTTACATTTTTCAGACGCTGCAGAAAAAGTCATCGGTGAGAACGCAAGCGAGGTGGCTGAGGGAAAGAGGCGGGGCAATGCCAGGAAGGCACTTCGAGACTTGTTTGCCGAAATGGCCCGGCTAGGCCAGCGCTCGAAGTGTCCTTCCTCGCCCTGAAGTGGCCCATGCCTATTTTCGAAAATAAATATTTGCTCACTTGCAATTCTTGTCATTTCTCACAGGAAAAAAGTGGCAGCCAGCCATGTATACCATATAGCAATTTGAATCAAGCCTTGTTTGCAAGCATGCACGGCTGATTACACTGGGTATCATTTCTTGTCATGTGTTATTTTATTTTTCAGATACCACAGAAAGGTTATAATAATATGAATTATACCCAAGTGCCTGAAGCTGCAGGCTAATTGCACAAGAAAAGCACTTGAACATTTCTTTGTAGGTCGAGATGGAAAAAGCAGCACAGCACTCCAAATGATTCTTGCGAGGTGGCCATCAAGTCTATACATTTCTTGAATAAATGGTCTCATCAGCAATTTTTGTCATTTATCATGCAAAATAGCAGGCGCCAGCCGTCTGTCATTGCTAAGAATTGGCGTCCCAGTATGCCAGTGTACCAGCGTCCCAGTATGCCAGTGTACCAGCGTCCCAGTATGCCAGTGTACCAGCGTCCCAGTATGCCAGTGTACCAGCGTCCCAGCATCCAGTGTACCAGCGTCCCAGTATCCAGTGTGCCAGCGTCCCAGTGTTCCAGTGTCCCAGTATCCAGCGCTATACTGGGCCCATAATCAGGCATGGCACTGGACGCTGGTACCCAGTGGCGCTGGGTTTTGCAATAGGGCGGCCTGTGCACAGCAAGCCAATGGCTATGGCACCTGCCCCTGAGGTGGTCGCAGCTAAACCTGCTCCACTTCCTCAGACATTGAGCCCGGCGGCTCCAGGGACGTCGGGTCTCAAGGCCTCGTCACACCAGGCGAGGTCGCAAACTCGGAGTACCAGCCTGCAGACGCGGGCTACCAGCGCCTCTCGGGAGGCGATGGACACAACGCAGGCACCACTGGTGCCGACAAGTCGACGCTGCTCAACTGAGCGCGTCAAGAAAGGCAAAAAGCCTATAACAGGACCGGGAGACGATCCTGGTACCACTTGAAATTCGCAACCCCATACCTGAACACAGAACACTTTTGCCTCTGATATGGCGACACAAATTGTCCAATGGAATGCTCGAGGCATTTTGAAAAACTTAGATGATATCCAGGAAATACTACACCAGTTTGATTCGAGGCTGTTCTGTGTTCAGGAAACTCATCTCAAACCATCGAACACGAATTTTTTAACGCAGTATACAATATTTCGTAATGACCGCCACAATAGCCTCAATGCATCAGGAGGCGTGGCCATTATAGCTGGCAGGTCTGTTGCTTGTCAACACCTGCGCCTCCGCACAACGTTTGGTGTGTAGCGACACCACGGACCCGAGCTAACGGGGGGGTTTCGACCCCCTCCCACGCCTAGCCGTGCGTGGCTTTGCCGTGTCCGGGGAAAAGGGGATCCTGGGGGTTGAGCCGACGCCGGGTGATTGGACCTTTAAGGCCCCCCGGCAGAGGCAGCACACCCCTTTGGCCCCGGCTTCACGTAGACGGCACCCCTGGGCTGACCCACCCAGGGGAAACCGGCAGTCGCCTTTTCCTGTCTCTCTCCCTCCTCACATCTTCGTCTTTCTCTCTCACTTTTGATCTGTCCTGTCTTCTCCTCACTTCTTTTGACTTCCATCTTTCTGGGCGGCAAGGGTTAACCTGGTGTAAATAGCCAACCTTGGTTAGATATATTAGGTTATAGCAGCGATGCATGGCTGGCGTCTCCAAGCGTTATCCAACCTTGTAGCGTCCCCTTGTTGGGCTCGGTGGTGGGTGGCCACCATCGCTGCCGAAATTTTCAAGTCATATATGGCACATATTGTCCCTTCACCAACTGATCGCTCCCTCAAACGGTGGCGCACCGATGAAACGCTAACCTTACCTCAGCAAAAGAAACAATCATTTCCCAAATACCATGTCATACACAGTCAACATGAAACTAAGTCAGCACGAGGGATGTCGCCATTCCTCGTTGCGAAATGTCTCAGAGAAACGATTGGAACTGGTTACAAAGTCACAAGAATGGCGGCTGGCGATTTACTCCTAGAAGTACGAGATAAGCAGCAATACGACAAACTGGCACACCTTGTTGCTTTCGGAAATTTCCCGATCTCTGTGAGCGCACACCGGAGTATGAACACTGTCAAAGGTGTAGTGTCCGAGGAGGACCTGATTGGCCTCAGCGATGAAGAACTACTAGATGGATGGAAAGACTCAAGTGTCACTCATGTCCAACGAATCAAGATAAGGCGCGACAACACAGAAATACTGACCAAGCATTTGATCCTTACTTTTGCCTGCAACACACTACCCGAGAACATTGAAACCGGCTACGTCAAACTCCCTGTAAGGCCTTTCATTCCAAACCCGCGGCGATGCTTTAAATGCCAAAGGTTTGGTCACGCGTCTCAGAGCTGCCGAGGACAGCTTATTTGTGGAAAATGCGGAACGACGGGTCATTCTGTTGATGACTGCGCTGGCGATGGGACTCACTGCGCGAACTGTGAAGGTGATCACCCTGCGTACTCCAGGGCCTGCCCGGCCTGGAAGAAAGAGAAAGAAATACTCACGATAAAAGTAAAAGAAAACATAACGTTCCGCGAAGCACGACAGCGAGTTTCATCGTCATTTCCAGCAAGAACATCTTTTGCCGAAGTGGTGCGACGGGGGGGCAGCACCACAACGGCTTATCGCGGTTGCCCGGACCACTCGCAACGTGCCGAGGCAAACGCCACCCGCCCCCATGGTAGGAGCAGCGAAGGCTGCCCCGCCTACTCTGACTCTGACCACACCGGTGGCCACTACAAGCTCCGGCACCGTAGAGGCCAAGGAGAGCACATCGCTCTCCGGATCGTTGGCGTCCAAGACTTCGTCACACCAGGCGAAGTCACCATCTGCCAAGCCAGAGATCCCGGCGACTCCAGGGTCGTCGGGTCTCACGACCACGCCTCGCCAGGCGAGGTCGGACAAACAGGCCAGCAGCTCGCATACGCGGGCGTCCAGTGCCTCAAACGAGGCAATGGACACAACTCCGGTGCCTCTGGTACCGAAAGAGCGGCGTAGCTCCCTGGAGCGCGCTAAGAAAACCAAAAAGCCGATAATGGGGCCCGACGACGGCCCTGCTACTTGAGCTCTAAATTTCGACCTAAAGAACACTCACTTCCTTCTCGTACACACAGCACTACCTGACATCCAATATGGAAGCACAAATTATACAATGGAACGTGAGAGGACTGCTTAGAAATCTCGACGACGTCCAAGAACTCTTACACAAACATACACCAAAGGTGCTGTGTGTACAAGAAACACACCTAAAATCCAAACACACGAACTTTCTACGCAGCTACATTATCTTCCGGAAGGACCGGGATGATGCCATCGCGCCATCCGGGGGTGTAGCCGTTATAGTTAATCAAGGAGTAGCATGCACACATTTACCACTTCGAACTTCCCTTGAGGCAGTGGCTGTTCGAGCGGTTCTTTTGAACAAACTCGTCACCATTTGCTCTCTCTATATACCTCCACATTACCAACTGCAAAAACATGAATTTCAGTCTTTAATAGATGAGCTCCCTGAACCTTACCTTGTACTTGGGGACTTTAATGCGCATAGCTGTCTATGGGGTGACTCCCGCTGCGATGCGCGAGGTCGTCTAATTGAACAGTTCCTTTTCTCTTCCGGCACGTGTCTCTTGAATAAAAAAGAGCCAACATACTATAGCCTTGCGAACAATACCTACTCGTCCATAGACCTCAGCATCACATCTCCATCACTTATGCCCCTTCTCACATGGAAAGTCATTAATAATCCCTATGGAAGTGACCATTTTCCTATAGTTCTGAGCACCCCTATAGTTAATGAATGTCCTCCACAGTTTCCCAAATGGCAAATTGACAAAGCCGATTGGGAACAGTTTCGTAAAATGGCTCTCTTAAGTTGGAACAACATGCGTGCTTTAAGCATAGATGAAGCTGTCGACTACTTTACAGCTTTTTTGATTAATGCTGCAATAAAGTGTATCCCACAAAAAGCTGGACTGCCCGGCAAACGACATGTGCCATGGTGGAACACTGAGTGTCGAAACGCGCGCAAAAAACAAAATAAAGCATGGAGGCTGCTTCGGGACTCGCCGACAGCCGAGAATCTGGACAGTTTTAAAAACATAAAGTCACAAGGCAGGAGAACTCGCCGACAGGCAAGAAGACAAAGTTGGCAGAAATTTTTATCGGGAATCAACTCATACACACAGGAGGCTAAAGTCTGGAACATGGTTAGTAGGGTGGCTGGCCGACAAGCACATTCACTTCCCCTAGTAAACACACAAGGTGACAGCTTGGAAGACCAGGCGAACTTCCTAGGTGCACACTTCGAACAGGTGTCGAGCTCGTCACACTACACGGAAGCTTTCCAACGATACAAAACAAGAATGGAAAAAGAGAAACTAGAGCGTAAATCCGCAAAACACGAAGCATACAATGAACCTTTCTGCATAGCTGAGCTACAAGCATCGCTTAATTGCTGCAATAATTCCGCCCCAGGTTCCGACCGTGTTGTATGTGAAATGATGAAACACCTGCCATCTGAAACACAGAAAACCCTCCTGTCCCTATATATTGCTGTTTGGTTTTCCGGTGAGATCCCCTGGTCCTGGAAAGAAGCCATTATTATTCCTATTCTAAAACAGGGCAAGGACCCATCCTCCGTTGCGAGCTACAGGCCCGTTGCACTAACAAGCTGCCTGTGTAAACTTTTTGAAAAGATGATAAACCGCCGACTTATACATTTCCTCGAAGCAAACAAGTCGCTTGACCCATACCAGTGCGGTTTTCGAGAGGGTAGATCAACCTCTGACCACCTTATCCGTATCGAGGCACAAATTCGCGAAGCTTTTGTGCACAAGCAATTCTTCCTTTCGGTGTTCCTCGATATGGAAAAGGCCTACGACACCACATGGCGCTTTGGAATATTAAGAGACCTATCCCACTTAGGTGTCCGAGGAAAGATGTTGACCATAATCGAAAGCTATTTGTCCAATCGCACCTTCCGTGTTCGAGTGGGTAATGTCTTGTCCCGAATATTTGTCCAGGAAACTGGAGTGCCGCAAGGTGGTGTCCTGAGTTGCACACTTTTTATTATAAAAATGAATTCCCTACGTCTGTGTATTCCACGGAATATGTTTTATTGCACATATGTCGACGACGTGCAGATCGGTTATAAATCCTGCAACCTTTCAATGTGCGAGCGGGAGGTGCAACTTGGTTTAAACAAGGTTACCAAATGGGCAGACGAGAACGGGTTCAGCCTTAACCCGCAAAAAAGTACTTGTGTATTATTCTCAAGAAAGAGAGGCCTCCATCCCGATCCGGACATTGATCTGCATGGTCAGCGGCTGCCTGTGAAAACGGAGCATAAATTCCTCCGCGTAATTCTAGACACGAAACTAAGCTTCATATCACATATAAAGTATATAAAGAACAAGTGCTTAAAAACCACGAATATTTTAAAGGTGTTGTCACGCACTACGTGGGGTAGTGACAAGAAGTGTCTGATGAATCTTTATAAAAGCCTCATACGCACGCGCCTGGATTATGGGGCGATAATATATCAGTTTGCGACACAAAGCGCGTTGAAGATGCTTGACCCTGTCCACCACTCGGGCATTCGTCTTTCTACGGGTGCTTTTCGCACCAGCCCCGTGGAAAGCCTCTACGTCGAATCGAACGAGTGGTCGCTCCACCTGCAGCGATCCTACATGTCGTTTTTATACTATCTCAAAGTGAACGCAGACAAAGAACACCCCTCACACCCCACAATAAATGATTTATCTAGTTCTGCCTTTTTCGACCACCGTCCTTCGGTGCGACAGCCCTACTCACTTCGTGTGAGGGGCTTGGCTGAGGAAACGGGTGTGCCACTTTTCGAACACTGTCTATTGGCTCCCGCTGCACAACTACCGCCGTAGCGGTGGCAGCTTATAGAGTGCGACCTTTCTTTCATGGAAGTAACGAAACACGCGCCTATTGCACATATCCGTACATACTTCCTTGAACTACAACACAAATACACTTGTGCAGAATTCTTTACGGACGCCTCAAAGTCCAATACTTCTGTGTCTTACGCAGCCGTTGGGCCATCCTTTACAGATTCTGGTATTCTACACCCTGAATCAAGTATCTTCACGGCAGAAGCTTACGCGATACTTGCGGCCGTTAAACACATTCAACACCTAAAACTACAAAAGGCAGTTATTTACAGATTCTCTAAGCGTGGTAAAAGCTTTAAAAAGTCTAAAAAGACACAAAAACCCCGTCTTTGTCTCGCTGTATTCCCTTTTAAGCACGATCTACGCACTCGAACAACATGTCGTAGTGTGCTGGGTGCCAGGGCACCGCGAGATTCAAGGCAACGTGTTGGCGGACCAGCTAGCAGCATCCGCCCACGAAAACAGTCACAATGCATCCTTAGCTATTCCCCCACTAGACCTAAAACACGTCCTCAAAAGAAAGCTCAGAGTCTTTTGGCAAACCACATGGGATATGCATACACGAAATAAGCTACACGTTGTCAAACCGCATCTGGGTAATTGGCCGCCAGTATCAAAATCACGCCACACAGAAGTTACACTCTACAGACTTAGGATCGGTCACACATACAGTACACACACACACCTTCTGTCCGGTGGCGAGCCACCTTTGTGTGATAGATGTGGCCAGCCACTCACGGTCCTTCACGTCCTCATGCAGTGCAAGGAACTTGATGCTATCAGAAAAAAGCACTTTTCAGTACCCTACCGACAGCAATTTCCACTTCACCCTTCAATGTTCATCGGTAGGGACCCGCTTTTTACATATCAGTCACTGTCTGCTTTTTTAAATGATGTACCCAGTTTTCATGTCATATATCAAGGTGATCCGTAGCACGGCCTCTAAACAGAGGTCGCTGCTGCGGTGAATACGTTAAAGACAGCACTTGCCTCGCGGCCCTTGGACTCAAGGGCATTGACGAGGCATTCGTGCTGATGTCATATCTTCATAGTTTTATTCTTGCGACCACTTGTCATTAATTCCACTGCACATATTTCACGTCACTCTCATGATTTTAATATATATATATATATGTTTTACCCGCCTTTAGCGCGAGGAATTTTAAGGCCCCTATACAGCTACTTACCGCAACCATTGTTCACATCCTTGTCTCATGAACTGGCGCTCTTTGGCCATCAATTGGCCCTTGCGCCATTAAACACCACATATCATCATCAACCGCACAATGCTAGAAGCAGTAGCCGTTAGGGCCATCCTGTTTGACCAGCTGGTCACAGTATGCTCCTTGTACATACCACCTGAGTATCGTTTGGAGTTGGAGGAATTCGAGGACCTTGTGGACCAGCTCCCTGAGCCATACGTTTTAACTGGCGACTTCAATGCCCATAACACGCTATGGGGCAATACGCGTTGTGATGCAAGGGGTCGTACGATTGAAAAATTCCTTCTGGGTTCAGATGCAGTCTTATTGAACAACAAAGAGCCCACATTCTTTAGCACCACACACATGTCCTACTCATCAATAGACCTAAGCATAGCCTCTGCAGCACTGGTACCCTATTTAGACTTTAATGTAGTGATGAATCCCTATGGGAGCGATCATTTCCCAGTAATACTGATTCTACAGAAACAGGTTGATTGCCTACCAGATAAACCCCGATGGAAGATCGATGCAGCAGACTGGAATAAATTCCGAGAATGTTCACTTCTAGCACGGGAGGACATTATCGCCTCTAATATAGATGATGCAGTGGCATACTTTACTGCATTTCTTATTGATGCTGCGAGAAATTGTATACCGCAGACAACTGGACGCCCTCGTAAGCGGCGCATCCCTTGGTGGAACGAGCAGTGCAGAAAGGCGCGCAGAAACCAAAACAAAGCATGGGGACAGCTGCGCGATTCGCCAACTGCTGAAAATCTGATAAACTTTAAGCAAATAAAATCTCAGGGAAGAAGAACACGCCGCCAAGCAAAGAGGGAAAGTTGGCAAAAATACCTAACAAAATTAACTCATACAAAGACGAAAGGAAAGCTTGGGACAGGGTGAGAAAAATAAAAGGAAGAAGCACACTCTCGGTGCCATTGGTAAACGACGACGGCAACAGCCTAGAAGATCAGGCAAATTATCTGGGGGCACATTTCGAGCGAGTATCTAGCTCTGCACACTACTCGGATGCCTTTTTAAAGCATAAAACTCTTATGGAGGGAAAGCCACTTGACAGGAAGTGCACGGATGATGAGGGGTACAACATTCCTTTTAGTATAACTGAACTGCATGCAGCACTGAACACGTGCAACAAATCAGCTGCAGGTCCTGATCGTGTCCTGTATGAAATGATTAAACATGCACACCCTCAGACACAAATCACACTCCTTCATCTTTACAACACGATATGGGAAGCAGGATATATACCGTCTTCATTTAAGGAAGCCATCATAATACCTGTCCTTAAGGAAGGAAAAGACCCAGCAATAGCAAGTAGCTACAGGCCAATAGCATTAACGAGTTGCCTGTGTAAACTCTTCGAAAAGATGATTAACTGTCGCTTACTCCACACCTTGGAAAATAGAAAAATACTAGACCCATTCCAATGCGGATTCAGGCACGAGAGGTCAACAATAGATCACCTTGTACGCGTGGAGTCAAACATACGAGATGCATTCATTCACAAACAGTTCTTCTTGTCAGTATTCTTAGATCTTGAAAAAGCGTATGACACCACCTGGCGATTCGGAATTCTACAAGATCTCTCTTCAATGGTATCCGGGGAAGTATGTTAAGAGTAATCGAGAGCTACCTCACTAACCGGACTTTTCGAGTGAAGGTAGGCAGTGCTCTTTCTAGACCGTTCATCCAGGAAACTGGAGTCCCCCAAGGAGGGGTGTTGAGTTGCACACTTTTCACAGTGAAAATGAATTCGTTGTCATCCGTCATCCCGAAAGCAATCTTCTACTCTGTTTATGTAGATGATGTACAATTAGGTTTTAAGTCCTGTAACCTCGGAATCTGCGAACGACAAGTTCAACTCTCTCTAAACAAGGTATCGAAATGGGCAGAACGAAATGGGTTTAAGATAAACCCCACAAAGAGCCCATGCGTGCTCTTCTCAAGGAAGAGAGGCCTGGTCGCGGAGCCACATATAGAACTTAACAAAGAACGTCTTCCGGTACAAAGCGACCAGAAGTTTTTAGGCGTAATTTTAGATTCAAAGCTCAGTTTTATTCCCCACTTAAAATATGTAAAACAAAAGTGCTTGAAAGCGATGAATCTATTGAAAGTGCTCTCTAGGACGACATGGGGTTGTGACAGGAACTGTCTAATGACCCTTTACAAAAGCCTTGTTCGTACGCGATTAGAGTACGGCTCTGAGATCTATCAGTCCGCCAGACCCAGTGCACTTAAAATGTTGGATCCTGTTCACCATTTGGGTATCCGCCTGGCTACTGGCGCCTTCAGAACAAGCCCTGTACAAAGCTTATATGCCGAATCCAACGAATGGTCGCTACACCTTCAAAGAACGCTCACAAGCTTCAAATACTTTCTCAAAATCCAATCTAACCAAGAACACCCCTGTCACGCAATCCTAAATGACCACTCTAGCGCAACGCTCTTCCACAATAGACCATCCGTGACGGAACCTTTTTCAATACGTGTGAGGAAACTTGGCGAGGAAGTCGGTGTTCGACTCCCTACAGTACAGCCTTATGGCCCCAGTGAAACTTCCACCACCGTGGCAGTGGCAGACGGTGGAATGTGACACGTCGTTTATGGAAGTCACAAAGCATGCTCCCGACATCCATATTCAAATGTACTTTTTAGAACTGCGAACGAAATACTCCAGTCCTGAATACTACACAGATGCATCAAAATCAAACCTTGGTGTGTCGTATGCGGCCATTGGACCGTCTTTCTCTGAATCTGGAGCTCTTGCACCAGAAACAAGTATTTTTTCAGCGGAAGCATATGCACTTCTATCAGCTGTTAAACAAATTAAGAAAACAAAGGTGCATAAGGCAGTTGTTTTTACAGATTCCCTAAGTGTTGTAAGGGCTCTAATGCTTCCCCGAAACTACAAAACCCCATAATTAGGGAACTCTATTCAATGATTAGTGCCGGCTATGCCAACAATCAGCGGGTTGTATTATGCTGGGTTCCCGGGCACAGAGGCATCAAAGGTAACGTACTTGTCGATGAAATGGCAACATCGATAATAAGCAAACCAAGTACTTCCTCAATAGCTGTTCCTGCCACTGACCTGAAACCAACTCTGAAAAAAACCCTTAAGAGATATTGGCAGCATTTGTGGGATAAGGAAGCCTCAAACAAATTACACCTAATTAAGCCACAGTTAGGAGACTGGCACCCAACAACAAAAATACGAAAGAATGATGTCATCCTTTGTCGCCTCAGAATAGGACACACATATGACACACATTCACATCTCCTAACTGGTAAAGAGGCTCCCATCTGTGGGAGATGTGGCGACCAACTCACCGTCCTCCACGTCTTAATTGAGTGCCGGGAAGCTGAAATAGAACGTAAACGCCACTTCCCTCTAATCTACAAAGAGCATGTCCCCCTACATCCTTTATTATTTCTTGGGGTGAAGCCTTTATTCGACAGTAAGGCTGTATTAAACTACATAAACGACGTCGCATTGAATGTTATAGTGCCAAAAAACTCGTAGCACACCCTCTCTAGAGATGGTGCTGCTGCGAGTGTCATACTTTGTGTAGCACGCACCTTCAGACCCTTCTAAACAAGGGCTCTGCTAAGGCAGTAGTGCTCCCGGTTATATTTATCAAGCGCCATGTATTATCTGTAATACAGAATCATTATTTACGCAACTAAGTCCTCTTTAGTATACCACTAGTCATCCCCATATTTTATTACCTATGTCTTTTACACTTTTGCAGCGACCCATTTTAGGCCCATTTACAGCCATGTCACATCTACATCCTTGAACTTCTTCTAATTAGTTGCCCCTAACTTCTGCTGAAATGGCGCTCTTTGGCCAAGAGTGGCCCTTGCGCCAATAAAATCAATTAATCAATCAATCAATCAATCAATCAATCGATTCTCATCACAGAAAACTGTCGCTGTTCTGTTTACGCTAAAAAGAGGATTACACCCTGACCCAGTTATGACATTAAAAAGCATTGCAATTACGATAAAACATGAACACAAATTCCTAGGCGTCACATTCGACAAAAAACTGAACTTTGTGGCTCACATAAATGCACTGAAAATCAAGGCACACAAAGCGCTTAATATATTAAAAGTCTTATCGCATAAGCACTGGGGTTCTGATCGGATATGCCTACTGAGGATTTATCGTTCGGTAGTACGCAGTATTCTAGATTACGGGTGCGTTGTTTACGGCTCGGCAAGAGAGTCATACATTCGGCGCCTGGACCCCGTACACAATCTCGGTCTGCGTCTATCCAATGGCGCCTATAGAACATCCCCTGTGCAGAGCTTATACGTAGACTGCAATGAACCTCCGCTAAGCCAGCGTCGAGTATTTTTAACCGTCTCATATGTTTTAAGAATCAGGTCACTACCTCAACACATATGCCATGACATTACCACGAATTGCTACTCACGCTTACACTGCTCTAACAAACCACACTGTTGAATTTCCCGCGTTCAGCCTGCTGGAAGAAGAAGACGAGCTTTGGCCCAGCGGGCGCGTGAGCGCGTTCTACCAAGAACGAAGGGGCCATCTTGACGTTCTGGGCTCATGCGGACGCTAATAAACGTCTGTTTGAGCTTGTAAGTCTGCGTCGGCTGTTATTTGTGCCACATATTTTACATTTGGTGCCGAAACCCGGGAGGCGACAGCCGGGAGCTACCGTCAAGGGACATCGCTGGTGGCTACCGACTGGAACAACAGCCTTTAACTACGGAGGCCAACAGATCAGCTGATCGCCATGGACAAGCTCAAGATGAAGAGGACCACGCGAAGGGCCCAGAACACTAAGCTAATACAAGAGGCAAGTGCGCTACTTGAGAATGATGACGCGACATTACAACAAATCGACTCGATTTATGAGAGGCTCAAGAGCAATAACGAGGAGCTGAAGAAGATTAACGATGAGATGGAGAGCCACATAAGTGACGAAGCATTCGAGGCGGAGTACGCTACCGTAATTGAATATGAGGACAACGCGACCCGCATCCTAGCCGAGCTCCAGAGCAAACGCCGCCAGCATAGCGAAACATCTCCAGTGTCACCGCACATCGAAGTTCGCGACGTGCCAGCGGCTATGGGACCTTCTGATAGGCCAGGAGCCAAGTTACCGAAGCTGACGATTAACGCTTTCGCTGGTGACTTGTGCAAGTGGAGCGAGTTCTGGGACCAATTCGATCAGGTCATCAACCAGAACGGCAATCTTTCAACTAGCGACAAATTTAACTACCTGAGGCTGTTCTTGAAAGGAGACCAGCGGCAGCTATAGCGGGACTTCCTACCACCGAAGCATGCTACGAAGACGCGTTAGACATCTTGAAAAGACTTTTCGGCGACAAAAAGCGCTTGGAGCAGGAGTATTTCTCAAGACTTCGAAGGCTCACTCCTGTGCGTTCTTCCAACGAAGTGGCCAAACTCCGCAAGTTATATGACCATGTGCTGATTAACACGCGGGGACTGGAGGCGCTTGGCATCAGCAAGTCGTCCTTTTCATCGATGCTGTGCGACATTCTACTGAGGGCATTGCCACGTGACATCGTCGTGGCATATCATCGATCCTGCGCGACACAACCTGAAAGCTCCAACAACGTTCAGCATGACACGGAACTAGAGCGTCTTCTTCACTTCGTCTCTATTGAACTGGAGAGCCTCGAAAGGAGTGACTTTGGGGAACACGACGAGGCGGCTCATCCTAAAGACGAGAGTCCTCGCTTTCTCAGCGCGACCCCAACGTCATCAGTGCTTCACTGCCAAGTTGCTATAACTGCAACGAACTCGAGCTGCAATTTCTGCAAATCGACGCAGCATTTGACAGAGTCATGTAGCATGGACTTATCGCTGCCAGAGAAGAAGAAACTTCTTTCTGCCGACATGCGGTGCTTTCGATGCACATGTAAAGGACACCGAGCAAGGGATTGCAGGCGTAGAGTTACATGCTCGGGCTGCAAAGGTCGTCATGCAACCACTATGTGCGACCCTGATAAGCTAAGGCGAATGCAGCGGGAAGACGTCAAAATGACCGGAGAAGTTTCGAGACCAGGAAACGAAAAAACGCTGACTACCGTGAAAAAGCGTGGGTGGACCTCACAAGGCAGCACGGACCCCAAATCATCAAAGACTTTTCACCCCCGACTAACGGACATGACCACTCAACTCGACACTGCAGAAGAATTCCGCGGAATCATCGGCAAGGAAAAAGGAAGTCTCCAGCGATATGATACTCGACTCGGAGAGCGTGTTCCAACACGCAAACGTCAGAGCCTGGAGCCGGCCTTTCATGCTAGCCAAAAGCGAGTCATCCAGGCGAAAGATTACGCACTGCATGAAGCTCAAGCTCTAAGAAACGTGAACGAGCAGGCCATTTCAATGGAAACTAAGATGGCCGAGCTGCGACTGAAGTTGCGCGAGGAGCAGACTGCTCGTGAGCGGGAGCACAGAGCCCATGAAAACAAGCTGAAAGAGCTTCAACGCTTGCTTTCTGAGAGGCAAACTTTTCGTGAGAACTTTGAAGATAATCTGGAGAAAGTCATGAGGGAAGCTGCTCAGGCACACGTGCCGATGGAGTACGAGTCCAAAATACAGAACTTGACTCAGGAGCTGGACGAGGTGCTCAAGCGGCTGCTTGTGTCGGAGGAGAAGCTCAGACTGATTTCCCCCCTACTGATCAAGATGCACCAGTTGGTAGAGGAACAACGCCATGCTGAATTGGAGACAGAAAAGAAACAGCCAGGACATCGTGTGTCGTGTCTGCATCAGCAGACTGTTGGAAGTCTGACACAATTGGGTAGCCTGAAGAATCGCCCGAAGGATGATTGGTTGCGCATGCAAGACTGTGCTGCCATCCAGCAAATTCAAGAGCGTCCCTCACTGCACACACGAAAAGACGCAACCTCATCAAGTGCTGCAAGAATCGGACCCAAGAATACAGAACTGCCTTCCCAGCAAATAAAACCTGAACGTGAGGACATCGCTGGACCGTTTTGGCAACAGATGCCTGCTGGTGAAACCGTCGAAGCACCATGTGCTGAGAGCCCTGTGGACCTGCTCGCCTACATACGCGATCTGGAAGGAGAGGACGTCCTCAGTCTCCATGCCAAAGCACGAGAGAAGCTTCGGCAACTGAAGGAGGAGTTCGAAAAATAGAAGGCTGACACCTTCAGGCCACGTCGAGGAAGCGGAAGGATCGACGCGTACGGAGGTAATACAGCAAGCGCCTGACCGTACAGACGAGACACCACTGCGCGGCCGGGAATGTGTTGAATTTCCCGCGTTCAGCCTGCTGGAAGAAGAAGACGAGCTTTGGCCCAGCGGGCGCGTGAGCGCGTTCTACCAAGAACGAAGGGGCCATCTTGACGTTCTGGGCTCATGCGGACGCTAATAAACGTCTGTTTGAGCTTGTAAGTCCGCGTCGGCTGTTATTTGTGCCACATATTTTACAACACTCCATCAAACCACTCATTCGAAGAGCACTCGAAGAGCATTCGAAGAGTTTCGAAGAGCACTGCCACGCATATCACATTTCTAATGATGCTATAAATATCACCAAGAAACCGCCGAGACTGCCGCCGTGGTCGGATCTGACGCAGCTTTGTGATCTTTCACTGGCTCGTCTGATGAAAAAAGACACCGCACAAGAGCACCTAACCCAGGAATTCCGCGCACTTCAGGATAAATACAAAGATTATACCGAGGTATACACGGATGGCTCGAAAACTAAAAACCACGTCGGAGTCGGAGTTGTGATGGAGGAAAGTGCTATCGGCATTAGAGTGCCTCATATCATGTCCATTTTCAGCGCCGAAGTCTACGCCCTACGGGAAGCAGTGCAAAAAATCATCACAGGTAAACACAAAAAAGCAGTCATATACACTGATTCATTAAGTGCACTACAGGCGCTAAATCTAAAATCTGATTGTGAACCGTTAATCGGTGATATTTTAAACATGATTGTTTTAAACAGTACTGGTGTGACCATCCGTTTTTGCTGGGTCCCAAGTCACGTAGGGATCCCAGGCAATGAAAAGGCAGACGAATGTGCATCTCTAGCAGCACAAAATGCCATTAAAAACATAAATATTCCCTACAAAGATAGCCAGCGTGCTGTCCGCTTAGCGGTGTTATCGAAATGGCAGCAACAGTGGGACTCCTGTACAACTAATAAGCTTCATCTGGTGAAGCCCACAATAGGCGAATGGAAGACGTGCTATCATCAACAACGGTTCATTGAGGTTATTCTATGCAGACTTCGAATTGGGCACACTCACCTCACACACAACTTTTTGCTTAGAAAGGAAGACATGCCGCAATGTGAAAAATGCCAGCAGCCACTGAGAGTTGTACATATCCTTATCACGTGCCCACATGGCGAAACAGAAAGAAAAAAGTACTTCAGAGAACTATACAAACATCAGATACCTATGCACCCGAGTCTCATTCTAGGAGATGGTGCACTGGTTCCCCTGTCAAATGTCATAGATTTCCTAAAACACAGCGGCTTCCTACATGGGCTTTAGAATTACATATAATGTCCTGATTACCCCAAAACACCCTGTGTCTGGCGCAGCTTAGCCTCAGTTGCTTTTGCGCCATTAAACCCAATTTAACTGCCTTTTCCTATCTCTCTCTCCCACGTCTTTGTCTTTCTCTCCCACTTTTAGTCTTTCCTGTCCTCTCATGTCTTCTATTTACTTCCGTTTTTCTTGGCGGCGAGGGTTAACCTTGTGTATGTGCCCTCTCTTGAGCACTTTCTTCGTTCAGCGAACTGGGAGCGCGGAAAATACACAACGGACGAAGCGAGGAACCACACAAGACGACACTTGTGTGGTTCCTCGCTTCGTCCGTTGTGTATTTTCCGCGCTCCCAGTTCGCTGAACGAAGAAAATGAATTACCAACTGGCCCACCTTTCGATCCTCCTGCTCTCTTGAGCACATTATATTTGGTTATAGTAGCTCTGTACAGCTGCCGTTGGCTCGCCTTATAACAATATAAGTGCGGTCGCGTCCCCATGTAGGGCTCCATGGTGGGCGGCTGGCATGGCTGCCGAATTCATCCATTATCTATGGCCTCAACCTCCTTTCCCACACTTAACAATCGTCCTCTCACAAAGAGGGGACGCACCGAAGACACTGTAAACATTTTCGTGAAACCTCAAGAAATCTTTCCACGATTCCATGTGATCCACTGCGAAACAGCTGACAAGAATGCCCGAACAATATCCCCTTTTGTTGTGTCCAAATGCCTCACTGAAACACTCGGCAGTGGATATCAGGCATCGAGAATGGCTAGCGGAGATCTTCTCCTGGAAGTTCAAAACAAAGCACAATATGAAAAACTGTCCAAACTTGTTTCGTTCGGAAACACACCTGTCACTGTCACACCACATCGTTCCCTGAACAGCTCTCGAGGTGTAGTCTCAGACCAAGACCTGCTTGAATTGACAGAAAGTGAGCTCCTCGAGGGCTGGAGTGAACAGCATGTGACATATGTACAGAGAATCAAAATTAGGCGCGATGATAAGGAGATCCTGACTAAACACCTAATCGTCACATTTGGAACAAGCACGCTGCCAGAACATATCCAAACAGGCTATTTGAAATTGAAGGTTAGACCATACATCCCTAACCCACGCCGTTGCTTCAAGTGCCAGCGTTTCGGTCACGGCTCTCAGAGCTGCCGTGGCCGCCAAACGTGTGCAAAGTGTAGTTCACATGAACACCCTGCAGACAACTGTGTTGAAGCTCACCATTGTGCGAACTGCGAGGGTGGGCACCCAGCCTACTCTCGCAGCTGTCCCTCATGGAAAAAAGAAAAAGAAATCATAACACTCAAAGTAACTGAAAATATTTCATTTAAGGAGGCGCGCAGACGCCTTTCCTTTCCGCAGGGTCCTACTTTCGCGGACGTGGCACGTCAGGGGGCAGTGCCACAAAAGTTCGCGGTGGCCGCACGTACCACACACAGTG
This sequence comes from Rhipicephalus sanguineus, assembly GCF_013339695.2. Classification (NCBI taxonomy): domain Eukaryota; kingdom Metazoa; phylum Arthropoda; class Arachnida; order Ixodida; family Ixodidae; genus Rhipicephalus; species Rhipicephalus sanguineus. The sequence continues at coordinate 27,578,291 of NC_051181.1, read as the reverse complement.
GACGGGCGGCAGCACCATCCGCCCCCCCAGCGGAAGCAGCCCGTACTGCTCCGCAGCCAAACGGCATGCAGGCCTCCGGACCTGCAGGCCCTGGGCCTTCTGTGCCGTCAGAGGGCCCCAAAACTCTGACACCCGTGCGCGTAACCCGTGAGCGGGCATCCAGCGTCTCTGCCGAGGCGATGGACACAACGGCAAGTCTAACGGCGTCACAGGCGCCGAAGGAACGGCGCAGCTCTTTGGAGCGCGCCAGAAAAGAAAAAGCCCGCATCACAGGGCCTGGAAAGGGCTCTGTGACTTAAGCCTACAGTTCTCTCCATACACACAGCACTAAATTAAACTCAAAATGGATACACAAATCTTACAATGGAATGTGAGAGGTCTTCTCAGAAACCTTGATGATATCCAAGAACTCATACACGAACACTCGCCAAAAGTGCTGTGTGTACAGGAAACACACCTGAAAACTAAACACACGAACTTCCTTAGACACCACGTCATCTTCCGTAAAGACAGAGATGAAGCTACCGCATCATCTGGTGGCGTCGCCATCATAATAGATAAAAGCGTAGCATGTCAAGGTTTGCAGATACAAACGCCGCTCGAAGCAGTGGCCGTTCGTGCTGTTATTTTAAACAAACTTGTTACCATTTGCTCACTGTACATCGCCCCTCATCATCAGCTGCACAAACATGAATTTCAGTCCTTAATCGATCAATTACCTGAACCCTATATCGTCCTTGGAGATTTTAATGCCCACAGCCCTTTGTGGGGCGACTCTCGTAGCGATGCGCGAGGCCGTTTGATTGAAAATTTTATCCTTTCCACTGACACATGCCTATTAAATAAGAAAGAACCCACGTTTTTTAGCCTGGCGAACAAATCATACTCGTGCATTGATCTTAGCATCGCTTCGCCCACCCTTTTATCCGATCTTACATGGGATGTTATTAAAAACCCTTATGGAAGCGATCACTTTCCCATACTGCTAAGGACGCCAAAAGAAAACGAATATCCACCCCAGGCTCCAACTTGGAAGGTAGACGGGGCAGATTGGGAAAAGTACCAGAGTCTTAGTAATATCTCGTGGGCCGAGATTTCCCCCTTAGGAATTGATTCTGCTGCTAGTTATTTTACCGCTTTTATTATTGACGCAGCTACAAAATGTATTCCCCAAACAAGTTGTGGTGCCTGCAGACGTCGTGTCCCGTGGTGGAACGACGACTGCAGGAACGCTCGTAAAAAGCAGAACAAAGCGTGGGGTTTACTACGCGATTCCCCCACTGCATAGAATCTGATCAATTTCAAACAAATAAAATCCCAAGGAAGAAGAACGCGCCGACAGGCAAGAAGATACAGTTGGGCGAAGTTTTTATCAGGTATCAGTTCCTACACAGATGAAGCCAAGGTCTGGAACAGGGTAAATAGAATAAGAGGCCGACAGACACACTCACTCCCTTTAGTAGACACAGAGGGCAACAGCCTTGAAGACCAAGCAAACTTCCTGGGCGCTCACTTTGAGCACGTATCCAGCTCATCGCACTATTCAGATACGTTCAAACGGTACAAAGAGAGAATAGAAAGACAAAAACTAGAAAGGAAATGTGTAAAACAAGAGCCATACAACGTACCATTCCACTTAGCTGAGCTGCAGGCAGCGCTAAGCTGCTGCAGCAAACCTGCGCCAGACTCCGCCCGTCCGCTGCACAAGGACGGCGCCGAGTCCTATGCTGCTTGCATCGGTGTGAATCTCTGTATCGGCGTATTCGTCGAAATGCGTCGAAATGCGCCGAAATGCGAAATCGGAGGCGTCTGCAGGCGTCGTTTCAGTTCATGAAATGCTTCGACTTGCGCTGTTTTCCACCTGAATTCGACGTCGGTCTTCGTGAGTTGCGTTAGTGGTTCGGCGATCCGTGAAAAGTCTTTGACAAAACGTCTGTAATAGGCGCACAAGCCGAGAAATCGGCGCACGGCCTTCTTGTCGGTGGGTAGCGGGAAAGCGGCGATGGCAGCTGTTTTCTGCGGGTCTGGGAGCACTCCAGTCTTGCTGATCACGTGACCCAAAAACAAGAGCTCCTCGTACGCGAAGCGGCACTTTTCTGGCTTCAGGGTGAGCCCGGAGTTCTTTATTGCTTGAAGTACGGATTGAAGTCGCTGGAGGTGTTCGTCGAAGTTCGAGGAATACACAACGACGTCGTCCAAGTAAACAAGGCAAGTCTGCCACTTCAAGCCAGCCAGCACGGTGTCCATGACGCGCTGGAACGTCGCAGGTGCCGAGCAAAGACCGAAAGGCATGACCTTGAACTCAAAGAGGCCGTCGGGTGTTATAAAAGCGGTCTTTTCTCGGTCTCTTTCGTCTACTTCGATCTGCCAATAGCCGGTCTTGAGGTCCATCAACGAAAAGTCCGTCGCGTTGTGTAGTCGATCCAGGTTGTCGTCTATCCGTGGGAGGGGGTACACGTCCTTCTTCGTGATTTTGTTCAGGCGCCGATAATCAACGCAGAAGCGCAGTGTCCCGTCCTTCTTCTTCACTAACACCACGGGTGACGCCCAAGGACTCTTTGAAGGCTGGATGATGTCGTCGCGTAGCATTTCGTCGACTTGTTTCTTTATGGCCTCACGTTCTCGCGTCGAAACTCTGTAGGGGCTCTGTCGGAGTGGTCGAGAATTTTCTTCTGTTATAATGCGGTGCTTAGCAAAGGGCGTTTGTCGGACCCGCGATGACGACGAGAAACAGTCCTTGTATTGCAGGAGCAGGGTTTTCAGCTGGTCTTGCTTGACATTGGGAAGGCTCCGGTTGACGTCGAAATCTGGTTCAGGACCTCGATTCGTTGAAGCAGGTTCGGCAGCATCGAAGAGGGCGAAAGCATCGCTGGCGGCTACACATTCGTCGATGTAGGCAACCGTCGTACCAAAGTTGACGTGCCTATATTCGTGGCTGAAGTTTGTCAGCACTACCTTTGCTTTACCGTCGCGCAGCTCGGCTATACCTCGTGCGACGCAAATTTTGCGGTTCAAGAGTAGTTGTTGGTCGCCCTCGATGACGCCTTCAAGGTTCGCAGGTTTTTCGGTGCCGACGGAAATAATGACGCTGGAGCGCGGTGGAACGGTCACCTGCTCTTCTATAACGTTCAATGCATGGTTCCCTGGCGTCGCGTGGGGCGGGAGCGCTTTGTCTGAGGTTAGCGTTGTCGACTCAGACCTCAGGTCGATGACGGCGCCGTGGTCACTTAGGAAGTCCATTCCAAGTATCACATCCCTAGAGCAATTCTGTAGGATTACAAAGCTCGCAGGATAAGTCCGGTTATTGATGGTGACTCTCGCCGTGCAGACACCAATCGGCGTTATCAGGTGGCCTCCAGCTGTCCGGATTTCGGGTCCACTCCAAGCGGTCTTTACTTTCTTCAGCTTGGTGGCGAACGGTCCACTGAAGACAGAATAGTCGGCTCCGGTGTCGACGAGAGATGTGACGCTGTGGCCGTCGATAAGAACGTCGAGGTCGCTAGTTCGTCGTCTCGCGTTGCAGTTAGGTCGTGGCGTGGGGTCACGGCTGCGTCGGTGTGTTCCGCTGCTTCCATTTTGCGTCGCCGGGTCTTCTTCAGTCCGCGAGATTTCGTCGTCAGGGGTCTGTCTGGTTCGCGTCGTGTTCTGAAGGTTTTGTCGCGGCGTCGTCGTCGGCGGCGGAGGATCTTCGGTAGTTCGTAGTACAGCAACCGCACCTCCATCGGTTGCTGCCCTTAGTTTTCCGGATACGGGCTAGGCGACCGGCCCCGGTTTGGGCCAGTGTACGGTCGGCGGTGCGGTGACATGTAGCGGCCGGGCGACGGCGAGCGGGAAGGTCGTCGTTCTTGCGACTGTGTTCCGGTGAGGTAGTCGTCAATGTCGCGCGGCCGTTCGCCTGGCTGCGGGCGCGGGGCGTTGACGGCGAATCCGCGTAGCCCCATCTGACGGTACTGGCAGCGGCGGTACGTGTGGCCGGCCTCCCCGCAGTGGTAGCAGAGCGGGCGGTTGTCGGGGGCACGCCAGACATCGGTCTTCCTCGGGGTGTTGCGCTGGCCGACAGGTGGTCGGTAGGGCGTCGGTGGCGGCGGCGGCGTCTGGCGACGGTACTGCGGCGGTGTGGCGTCTTGGCGGGGGCGTGGAGGAGGAGCATGACGGCGGGCTGCAGCAGCATAGCTCATAGCTTGCGGCTGCGGCTCTGCTATGTGAGGCGCGCCGAGTGAATGCTGGATCTCCTGGCGCACGACGTCGGCGATGGACTCTACTTGTGGTTGCAACGAAGGTAGAATTTTCCGCAACTCTTCTTGCACGATTGCCCGAATCGTCTCACGCAGGTCGGCGGGTCCTAGGGCTTGAACGTCGGCGTAGCTTGTAGCCGAGAAGCTGCGGTTGTATTGCCGCGTTCGCATCTCAAGCGTTTTCTCGATCGTGGAAGCCTCAGATGCAAATTCAGTGACCATCTTCTGCGGGTTCCTTATCAATCCAGCGAAGAGTTCCTGTTTGACACCCCGCATGAGGAACCTCACTTTCTTCTCTTCGGGCATACTTGGGTCGGCGTGTCGAAACAGGCGATTCATCTCTTCCGTGTAGATGGCAATATTTTCGTTGGGCAGCTGCACACGGGTCTCCAGCATAGCCGCGGCCAGTTCCTTGCGGACCACGCTCGTGAACGTGCTTAGGAACGTCGTCCGAAAGAGATCCCATGTTTGTAGGGCGGATTCTCGGTTCTCGAACCACGCCCTCGCGGCGTCTTCTAGGTAGAAGTATACGTGGCGCAGCTTGTCCTCGCAGTTCCAGTTATTAAATGTTGAGACCCTTTCGAAGGTCTCGAGCCAGGTCTCGGGGTCTTCACATGGCGAACCACGGAACGTCGGCGGCTCCCTGGGTGGCTGCATCACGACCGTTGTAGGTGGCAGGGGGTCTGTCATCGTCTCGGCGGTCGATGTGACGGTCTTCGGCTGCCTGGCGTTTTCGGGAAGGAGTCCGTACTCTGGTTGTAGTCCCTTCTGCCGGCGGCTGGTTCGAGGATCCGGGTTGTCCTTAGAGTCGTCTTCTTCGCGGCTTGGGCTTGGGTCAGCGCTCCGCGGTGGCGTCCGGATCACGAAGCAGCACCTCCACCAGATGTCACGTGGTCGTGACGTCGACGAAGACAGCAGTCGGCGTTTGCGGGATGAAACTGTTTATTTGGCCGAACTTGTGGCCGGAAAATGAGAACTAGGACTACAGCAATACACGCTGAACAATGATAGCGGCGAACAGGGCGTCGTCCGTCGATCAACTGACAAGCAGTCAAGCGCGTCGGCTTTTATACAGGCGCTATCGAACTTTCCAGCGATATCGCTTGTGGCGGCGTAATCTCTAGACAAAGCTGGAACATTCGCGTGCGGGGCGCAATCTTAACAAACCGATCTACTACAATCGCGACGCTTCTAGAACACTACTTCGCCGACAGCGTCGAGCGTTGATAACCGTCCCTGCCGGTCAAACCCGAATACATCAAAACAAGACAAGAAGTGGGCGTGGCAATATCAAATGCTGAAAAACTTACCCCATGAAACACAAAAAACTCTCCTGTGCCTGTACAACACTGTATGGTCTTCCGGCGAGATTCCCTCTGCATGGAAAGAGGCCATAGTAATACCTATCCTGAAACAGGGCAACGATCCATCCTGTGTTTCAAGTTACAGGCCTATAGCCCTGACTAGCTGCCTCTGCAAACTATTTGAAAAGATGATAAACTGCCGACTACTACATTTCCTAGAATCAAACAAACTCCTCGACCCATACCAGTGCGGATTCCGAGAGGGTCGGTCCACCACCGACCATCTCATTCGCATAGAGGCACAAATACGCGAGGCTTTTGTTCATAAGCAGTTTTTCCTATCTCTCTTCCTTGACATGGAAAAGGCATACGATACCACGTGGCGGTTCGGAATATTGAGAGACCTCTCACACTTAGGTATACGTGGTAATATGTTAAATGTGATCGAGAGCTACCTGTCCAATCGCACATTCCGTGTTCGAGTGGGCAATGTATTGTATCGACCGTTTGTGCAAGAAACTGGAGTGCCACAGGGCGGTGTCCTCAGTTGCACACTTTTTATTATAAAAATGAATACCCTGCGTTCGTACATACCACGTAATATGTTTTATTCAACATACGTTGACGATTTACAAATAGGTTTTAAATCTTGTAATCTCTCATCATGCGAGCGACAGGTTCAGCTCTGTGTCAACAAGGTCTGCAAATGGGCAGACGAGAACGGTTTCCGTCTAAATCCGCAGAAGAGCTCCTGCGTTCTGTTCTCTAGGAAGAGAGGCCTCCACCCCGATCCCCATATAGAGTTGCAGGGTGAGCTTGTAGCTGTTAAAAAAGAACAGAAATTTTTAGGCATAATTCTAGACACGAAGCTCACGTTTGTACCACACATTAAGTACATTAAGGAGAAGTGCATGAAGACAATGAACGTCCTAAAGGTGCTGTCCCGCACAACTTGGGGCAGCGACAGAAAATGTCTTATGAGCCTCTATAAAATCCTGATACGCACGCGTCTAGACTATGGGGCGGTAGCTTTCCAGTCTGCAACACCAACTGCCTTGAAAATGCTGCACCCTGTCCACCATTTAGGCATTCGCCTTTCTACGGGTGCCTTTCGAACAAGCCCCATGGAAAGCCTTTACGCGGAATCGGACGAATGGTCGCTAAATATACAAAGGTCGTACCTATCTTTTACGTATTTTTTGAAGATAAATGCAAGCACGGGCCATCCCGCACATCATGTCGTAAATGACATGTCCAACTGCCAGCTCTTTCAAAACCGCCCCACTGTGAAAAAGCCCTTCTCGCTGCATGTGCGAGCACTAGCTGAGGAAACAGGCGTCCCGTTACTCGATCACCGCCTAATGGCCCCATCTTCACACGCCCCGCCATGGAAATGGCTGGTTATAGACTGTGACACATCTTTCGTAGATATCACAAAGCATGCCCCACCTCTACATATACAGATGTACTTCCGCGAACTGACACACAAATACACCTGTCCCGAATTTTTCACTGACGCGTCCAAGTCTCACGCAGGTGTGTCCTAGGCAGCGATAGGCCCATCTTTTTCGGATGCTGGTGTTCTTCACCCAAGCACGAGCATCTTCACAGCGGAGGCTTACGCAATACTGGCGGCAGCAAAGCACATTAAAGAATTAGGAATAAGTAATGCAGTCATATACACGGATTCGCTAAGCGTCGTGAAAACCTTAAAAACTACTAGAAAGTACAAAAACCCAGTCATTGTCTCGCTATACTCCCTCCTGTGCGACATGTACATTTCCAAACAGCATGTAGTTGTATGCTGGGTGCCAGGACACCGCGAAATCGAGGGAAACGAACAGGCAGATGCGCTTGCAACATCAGTTCATGCAAACGCTCCGCAATCATCTCTAGCTGTCCCCGCAATGGACCTGAAACCCCTCCTAAGACAGAAGCTGAGGGATTACTGGCAGCGTACATGGGACCAACAGCTGCATAATAAATTGCATGTAATCAAGCCTTACCTCGGTGAATGGCCAACCACATCAAAAACACGCCGCACAGATGTAACACTCTGTCGGCTTCGTATCGGTCACACACACAGCACACATGCACATCTTTTGTCCGGTGGTGATCCGCCCAAGTGTGAGAAATGTGGAGAAGCACTTACGGTGCTTCACATCCTCATTCAATGCAAAGAGTTAGACGTTATGAGAAAGAAGCACTTTTTACTACCCTACCGACAGCAATTTCCACTGCATCCTTCCACGTTCGTCGGTAGGGATCCACTCTTTAAATATGATTCATTGCTCGCGTTTTTTAACGACGTGCGTAGTTTTCATGTGATCTACCCACGCAATCCGCAGCACGACCTCTGAATAGAGGTCGCAGCTGCGGTAGCTACACACAAAAGCACCTGCCTCGCGGCCCATGGACTCAAGGGCGTTGACGAGGCACTCGTGCTTATGCCATATATCTTCACCATAGTCTGATCACCACGAGCAGAGCCACGCATCCCATTTACACACATTTCACGTCGCCCCCATGATCTTAATACTTCTATGTTTTACCCACCTTAGAGTGTGGAATTTTAGGCCTCTATACAGCCACGAAACACTATCATAGCTCACATCCCTTATGTAACGTAAAACACGGGTCATCGTGACTTTTTCACCACTGTTCATGGCGCTCTTTGGCCAAGCATGGCCCTTGCGCCATTAAAACCCACATATCATCATCAAACCCAATTTAACTAACTTTAGGCCATGAAGTTAAACTGTAATATAATATCACGAGATTTGATCTCCTCTTTTGACCTTAAGCGGAGGTTTCTTCTTCACAGTTTTCCACGCTTCTTTCATGGTCGACCCTCTGTGACGTTCTTTGCACTTTCAGTGAATAAAAGCCACCAGAAATTTTTTTTGATCATGCGTGAGTCAGTAATAGTGGCTCGAGGCCACCCCGCAGGGGCGTCTGTGCAAGCAGGCGTTTGGTGTGTAGCGACACCACGGACCCGAGCTAACGGGGGGGTTTCGACCCCCTCCCACGCCCCGCCGTGCGTGGCTTTGCCGTGTCCGGGGAATAGGGGATCCTGGGGGTTGAGCCGACGCCGGGTGCTTGGACCTTTAAGGCCCCCCGGCAGAGGCAACACACCCTTTGTCCCCTGCTTCACGTAGACGGCACCCCTGGGCTGACCCACCCAGGGGAAATCGGCGGTCGCCTTTTCCTATCCCCCTATCTGATCTTTCGCCTTCCTATCTTCCTTCCTCGCTGTCCTGTCTTCTAATCTCTTCTGTTACTTCCCCATTTTCGTAGGCGGCCCGGGTTAACCGTGTATATGTGTCCTCTCTTGGACATAATATATTAGGTTATAGCGGCATTGTACGGCTGGCGTCTGCAACCTTAGTTCATAAGTGCTGCAGCGTCCCCAAGTTGGACTCCATGGTGGGTGGCCGCCACTGCTGCCGAAACACACACAACTATAATGGAAATAGCTCCATTCCCCCGTCTCCTTGATCGTTACCCTCAAAAGAGGGTACGCACCAATGAAATGCTTAATTCTCTGACCCGACCAACAGAAACGTTTCCAAAATTCCATGTCCTTCACAGCCAGAACCCTGACAAACTCGCAAGAACTATCTCTCCATTCACAGTTGCAAAATCCTTGACCGAAGCCTTAGGGCCGGGCTACAAGGTAACCAAAATGGCGAGCGGTGACCTTCTTCTCGAAGTCACAGCGAAACAACAGCATGAAAAACTCAGCACTCTCGTATTACTTGGAAGCATAGCCATTACAGTGTCACCCCATAGGTCCATGAACACCTCACGCGGTGTCGTTTCTGAAGTAGACCTCCTTGACTTGTCTGAAGCTGAACTGCTAGAGGCATGGAAAAGCCAGAACGTAACTGATGTGAAACGAATCGTTATTAGAAGAGAAGGAAAAGAAATCCCAACGAAACACCTGATTCTCACATTTGCAACCAGTGTTGTTCCCCAAACCATTGAAACAGGCTACATAAAATTAAATGTCAGACAATACATTCCTAACCCCAGACGTTGCTTCCAATGCCAGAGATTCGGCCACGGATCACTCAGCTGCCGTGGTCATCAAACTTGTCCTAAATGCGGTGTACAAGGCCACCCCTCCGACAACTGTGCTGAGCCACTACACTGCGTCAACTGTAACGGCAACCATCCTGCATACTCACGTTCATGTCCAAGCTGGAAAAAAGAAAAGGACATCATCACATTGAAGTACAAAGAGAACATTTCTTTCCGCGAAGCCCGTAAAAGGTATTCACCCTTTCACAGCACACCCTACGCTGATGCGGCGCGCCGTGGGGCCGCGTCGCATCGGCCCCCGCCACTCCCTCGGTCTACGCAGAGCGAACCGTCGGCTGTGGCGCCTGCCCCCACGGCGGCAGTAGTCAAGTCTACTCCGCCAACTAGCGAACAGGGACCGGCGACTCCAGGGCCGTCGGGTCTCAAGGCCTCGTCACGCCAGACGAGGCCCGAAACTCGAGCCACTAGCCCGACCGTGCGGGCATCCAGTGCCTCCGAGGAGGCAATGGACACGGTATCGGCACCCCTGGTGCCGAAACACCGGCGCAGTTCTCTGGACCGCGCCAAGAAAACAAAAAAGCCAATAACGGGGCCGGACGACCGTCCTGCCTCCTGAAACAAAGTATTTCACTTGAACACTCCACACATCCTTACTGTACACACAGCACCTTTTTATCATTAATATGCACACACAAATATTACAGTGGAACATCCGAGGCCTTCTGCGAAACCTCGATGACATTCAAGAACTCCTTCACGAACTCAATCCAAAAGTGCTGTGTGTACAAGAGACACATTTAAAACCACAACACAACACTTTTCTACGCAACTACCTCATTTTTCGAAAGGACCGAGATGATGCCATGATATCATCCGGTGGTGTAGCCATCATAGTCAGCCAATCAGTAGCATGTACACATTTACCACTACAAACGTCCCTGGAGGCAGTGGCTGTTCGAGTGGTTCTTTTGAACAAACTCGTCACCATTTGCTCTCTTTACATACCTCCACACTACCACCTGCAAAAACATGAATTTCATTCTTTAATAGATGAGCTCCCTGAACCTTACCTTGTACTTGGGGACTTCAATGCGCATAGCTGTCTATGGGGTGACTCCCGCTGCGATGCGCGAGGTCGTCTAATTGAACAGTTCCTTTTCTCTTCCGGCACGTGTCTCTTGAATAAAAAAGAGCCAACATACTATAGCCTTGCGAACAATACCTACTCGTCCATAGACCTCAGTATCACATCTCCATCACTTCTGCCCCTTCTAACATGGAAAGTCATTAATAACCCCTATGGAAGTGACCATTTTCCTATAGTTCTGAGCACCCCAATAGTTAATGAATGTCCTCCACAGGTTCCCAAATGGCAAATTGACAAAGCCGATTGGGAACAGTTTCGTAAAATGGCTCTCTTAAGTTGGACCAACATGCGTGCTTTAAGCATAGATGAAGCTGTAGACTACTTTACAGCTTTTTTGATTGATGCCGCAATGAAGTGTATCCCACAAACAGCTGGACTGCCCGGCAAACGACGTGTGCCATGGTGGAACACTGAGTGTCGAAACGCGCGCAAAAAACAAAATAAAGCATGGAGGCTGCTTCGGGACTCGCCGACAGCCGAGAATCTGGACAGTTTTAAAAACATAAAGTCACAAGGCAGGAGAACGCGCCGACAGGCAAGAAGAGAAAGTTGGGAGAAGTTTTTAACGGGGATCAATTCGTATACACAGGAGGCTAAGGTCTGGAATATGGTTAGTAGGGTAGCAGGGCGGCAAGTACATTCACTTCCTTTAGTAAACACACAAGGCGACACCTTGGAAGTCCAGGCAAACTTCCTCGGCGCACACTTCGAACAAGTGTCTAGTTCCGCGCATTACTCTGAAGTCTTCCAACGGTACAAAACAAGAATAGAAAAACAAAAACTAGAGCGGAAATGTACAAAACACGAGGCATACAACCAACCCTTCAGCTTAGCTGAGCTCCAGGTATCGCTTAACAGCTGCACTAATTCCGCCCCAGGTTCTGACCGTGTGGTATATGACATGTTGAAAAACCTACCTGCCGAAACGCAAAAAACCTTACTTTTCGTGTACAATGCTGTCTGGTCTTCCGGCGAAATCCCCTCGTCTTGGAAAGAGGCCATTGTCATTCCTATTTTAAAACAAGGCAAGGATCCATCCTCCGTTACGAGCTACAGGCCCATCGCACTAACAAGCTGCCTGTGTAAACTTTTCGAAAAGATGATAAACCGCCGACTTATACATTTCCTGGAAACAAACAATCTACTTGACCCGCACCAGTGCGGATTTCGCGAGGGTAGATCCACCACTGACCACCTTTTACGTATCGAGGCACAAATCCGTGACGCATTCGTCCACAAGCAGTTCTTTCTTTCTGTGTTCCTCGATATGGAAAAGGCTTACGACACGACATGGCGCTTTGGAATATTAAGAGACCTGTCCCACCTTGGTGTACGTGGTAGAATGCTAGATATAATAGAGAGCTACCTGTCGGATCGTACGTTCCGTGTCCGAGTAGGAAATGTTCTGTCCAGACCATTCCTTCAAGAAACTGGAGTGCCACAGGGTGGTGTACTCAGCTGTACACTATTTATTATCAAAATGAATTCCTTGCGTCTTTGCATACCACGAAATATGTTTTATTGCACATATGTCGACGATGTACAGGTCGGTTTTAAATCTTGCAACCTTTCCATGTGTGAACGGCAGGTCCAACTAGGGCTGAACAAGATCTCCAAATGGGCAGATGAGAATGGTTTTAGTCTTAATCCTCAAAAAAGCACCTGTGTCCTGTTCTCTCGAAAGAGAGGCCTTTATCCTGATCCAGATATTGACCTGCATGGTCAACATCTCTCCGTGAAGACGGAGCACAAATTCTTAGGCCTTATCCTGGATAGTAAGCTGACGTTCGTATCACACATTAAGCATTTAAAAAACAAATGCATAAAAACAATGAATGTTTAAAAGTGTCTTCACACACTACGTGGGGTAGTGACAAAAAATGTCTGATGAACTTGTATAAAAGCCTCATACGCACTCGCCTAGACTACGGGGCAATAATCTATCAATCTGCGACGCCAAGCGCCCTAAAGATGCTTGACCCTGTCCACCATCTAGGCATTCGACTATCTACGGGCGCCTTTCGAACTAGCCCTGTAGAAAGCCTCTACGCCCAATCGAACGAGTGGTCGCTCCACCTACAGAGATGCTACTTATCATTTGTATATTTTCTGAAGGTAAACGCCAACAAGGAACACCCCTCACACTCCACAATCAATGATTTGTCCAGCTCTGCCCTTTTCGACAACCGTCCTTCGATGACAGAGCCCTACTCGCTTCGCGTGAGGGGCCTAGCTGTAGAAACGGGTGTGCCACTTCTCGAACACTCTCTAATGGCTCCCGCTCCACATCTCGCGCCGTGGCAGTGGCAGCTTATAGATTGTGATGTTTCTTTCGTGGAAGTTACCAAGCACGCGCCACTTGCACATATCCGTACACACTTCCTCGAACTCCAGCACAAGTACGCTTGTCCTGAATTCTTTACAGACGCCTCAAAGTCCAATACTTCTGTGTCGTACGCAGCGCTTGGTCCATCCTTTTCCGATTCCGGTATTTTGCACCCAAACTCAAGTATCTTCACAGCGGAAGCTTACGCGATACTTGCGGCTGTTAAGCACATAAAACAATCAGAACTACAAAAGGCAGTTATTTACACGGATTCCCTAAGCGTGGTGAAATCTTTAAAAACTCTGAAAAAACACAAAAACCCTGTCCTTGTCTCGCTATACTCTCTTTTATGCACGATCTGCTCTCACAAACAACATGTCGTAGTTAGGGGTGTGCGAATATTCGAAAGTTTCGAATATTCGTCGAATATAACATTCGAAATATTCGTATTCGATTCGAAAATCGTGTATTCGAAAAGTTTCGAACATTCGATAACTTCGAATATTCGAAAAATTCGAATATGCAATTCGATTATCATGCATAAAATAACTCGTCTTCCACATTTCTGCTGCGTTCGTATAGCTAAAAACGTTGCCGAGAGGAGCGATACACATAGTAAGTACACGGAGGCACGATATCTGCCTGCGACGAGCGCCCCAATTCGTCTGATTTATTGCTGGTGCATCTCCGACGTGCAGCGCTGTTGGCGATCATGTAACCGTACATTTTCAATATTATGCGGCCGTAACGTGCCGCACTACGACTCGTGCACTATGCGGGACCACTTCTGAAGAAAGACAGTGACCCATGTGACTGGTGGCGGACTGTAGGCACCTTCAGATACCCCAGTCTGGCAAAGCTTTGCCCCATGTACCTCCCTATACGAGCCACTTCTGTTCCGAGCGAGCGTGCCTTTTCAGTGGCACGGAGGGGGGGGGGGATGTCTCTGTTAGAAGCAGAGTGTCGGAACGGAACGAAAACCGAAAACGAAAAACGAAAAAAACGATATTTCTGACCGGAACGAAAACGTAACCGAAACGTTATTTATTATTTCGTTCCCGAGTGAAACCGAAATTTTTTCAATAGTTTTTCGGTTCACGAGAAAATTTCGCAATCCGGAACAACTGAGCTCATGCAATGTGAGCATATCTCAGGGTATAGTATTAGCGCGTACCTCAGACAGGAAATCCAAAGCAAAGATATGTTGAAATTGTGCGAAAAACGAGAACAGTGGCAACCAGATATGTTCATATTAACGCAAGTGGACTTTTGCGCGCCTGTCAAGCAGGCCAAAGTGGAGAGGAGAGAGCATTGTCGGCGCTGAAGTTTGTTACAGCGAAAGCTGTTATGAGATTACAACAGCCGATTTTGACTCCATAGTTGTCCGCAGCCGCCGGTGTACGTGACCGCTATCGTGTTGTATAAGAAAAAATTAAATGAGAAACAAATTTTTAGGATCCGCGCCCTCTGCGTGGCAGTCGGGTCTTCCACCACAGTGTCACTCTACACAGGCGTCATGTCGCGCAAGGAATCGCGTTAACATATGTAATATAGCGTGGCAGAAGAGTAAAATAACAACCAGTCATCACACAATGCTAATAGCGCAAAGACTGTGTGGTTTAACGCTTCCCACCAGTGTTGCGGAGTTAGCATTCCGGAATTGGAATGACTCCGGAATCTTCAACATATTCGCGACCCCGTAATGGAATGGGGACAACGCTCGGAAGAATGGAATGGGAATGGAATTACGTCTTTTTCCGAAAATAGAGGACGTTTTCGTCTACGTGGTGTTTTTCAAGCTTCAAACGTTACTAAGTCAGAGCCTCGCAAGTTAACACTAAAGCAGTATTTTTAAAATGGCTTAGCTTATTACAAGCACGGTACATTTATAAGCAACGCGCCTACTACAAACGGAGGCGTAAGTTAGTGTACAAACAAATGCATTGTCCCAGCAGATACCGAAGGGAGAAACAAATTACCCCTGCGCGTTGGTTCCCATTGATACCCTCACACGAAAGTGGCGAATACTCTATGCACAGCCTGATCTTTATCTCACGAGCACTTTAGTACCTGACACACGTAAATAACCTTTGCGACAAGGAAGACATTGCATGCCTGCGCACAGGCGAACACAGAAAGTTCTCCTCACCTCCTCCATGCTTGCGAGGCGCGCTTGACAAGCGTGAGTGCTGACGGGCAGTGCGGCCCAGTGCTCCGTATTCGATGCAAAGGCGCTTTTGTCAGCATAAAAATACGCTATGTCGTCATTTTAGCATTAACAGATTTAAGCTTAAACAATATTGAAACACCACCATTCGTTCAAACTTCTTGACCACGCAAATACTACCGGTAGCGGGAGAACTGCCCCTATGGGAATTAGTAGGGTGGTTGTACTACACGAGATATGTCACCAAGCTACTATTCCTCGACCTTGGCAACGTGTTTTGCGTACTTTTCCAGTTCCTAATGCATTCGATGACATCAGCTTTATGGGGCGTTCATTCTCAACTCGATAAAACTATCAAAATGCCTTTCCTACGTTGAGGAATTACAGGAATGGAATCGGACTGCCAGGCCATTCCCTTAGTGCCAATGGGCTAAGTTTTTTTTTTTTTCATTCCGAGGAATTGAAAGGAATGGAATTGCGGCAAGTTCTAATTCCCCGGAATGTAATTGGTATCGAATGGAGGCGCCCATTCCGCAACACTCCTTCCCACCCACTGCAAAGTGCTCAGTCATAATTCTTCATTATCAGCCACAGCACAAAGTGCAGATAATGCCTTACAGATCTGTAGCGGGTACCGCGATTCTCCGAAGAATGAAGAAAAATGGCATAGTGGGAACTTCGCTACTTCAGAAAACTTGCGACGATTTATAACGTAGTGGGTACGTTGCATGTTTAATTGTATTAGTTGCCCCAAGAGATAACAACAGGCTCTACAAAGTCCGCTCTTCTAGCTTTTGCTGTGACTTGCTGCGTGTTTCACGCAGGCCTGGCGATCTTTGTTATCAGAACAGCGATCTCGCACATCAGAGAGTACACTCAATGACGTGCTACTTCTGCGATCGTGCTCACTCCCTTGACAAAAAGAATTAAGCCAACTAAAAAAATTCGTATTTGTCTTGTGAGAAAATAAATACTATGACTTTGAAATTAATACTGGTTTGTGCTAGTTGGTAGAAATTCGTGGTACAGTTACTTCCGCTCCTGTGAAGAACGTGTTTTACCCTTGTCCCACTTTCTTAAAGGAGTGGTGCCATCAAATTTCGAGGCTATAACAAGCCTGTTGTGGGTCTCCTCTGCATGCAAGGACACTCCACACGAAGGGTTGGACACAGCAAACGTTTAGAATATATTTTAATTCACTTCCAAAGTGTACCTAAATGCCCATTCTCCCGACCGAAACCCATCGCTAGCGCGCCAACACTGACGTAGATCTGTAGGATGGGCAACGAAAGTTGTAGTGACGTCACACCAAGTCTGCTGTAGTAACGTGAGTGACCTCCGGACCTCCGCCACTTCCGCAACGTACGTACCGGCTGTAGTGAACTAGAATATATTCTAGTTCACTATAGTACCGGCAAAGCATCGGTTGCTACATCATTCGCCGAGTTTCGATCGCTGCCTGGCTATGTACGTCACAGCCTTGGGTGGTCACGTGACCACGCCTCCTACACTTCTACGTCACTGCCCAACCTCGGCGCCCAGAAACCGAAACCGAAAGTTGTCCAAATCAAAAGGCGATATTAAATTATTTAGCGAGAATACATGAATCTTGGTGCGTGCATCATTCTTCCTGGAGCTATAGGAAACGCTTACAGCAAAGAACGCGCAAGCCACAAATTTAGTGGCACCACCCCTTTAAGAGGAGGGCAAGTAACTACATCACAAATCCAATGTTTTTTTTAATGATTGCTTTACCTTTTTCACACTTTCTTTTTATACAAAGAAAAAAAAAACGTTACGAACCGTTACGGAACGTTTTTTTTTTTTTTCGTTCCGGAACAGAAACGAAACGGAACTTTTTGCGGTGAAACGAAACTAAAACCGAAACGAAAAACATTTCGTTCCGACACCCTGGTTAGAAGGGAGCGCCTGCTGCCTGATCATGTGGAGCAACTTATATTTCTTCATGATAACATGTAGTCATTACTTTCATTGTGCCGTGATATTTGCTTGTGTTGTGATGCGCATCGTGCTAGCCTGGACATTGTGTTCTGGAGATAGCAGTGTATGTTATGTTGCCAGTCAGACTGTTAATGTCTTTTGTTTTTCAAAAAGCTACATGTTAAATAAAATATTGTTACTGTGGAGGCATTTTTCCTCTGATATTCGATATTCGATTCGATATTCGAAGGTGGATATTCGTATTCGATTCGTATTCGAAAAATTTGATATTCGCACACCCCTAGTCGTAGTGTGCTGGGTGCCAGGGCACCGCGAGATACAAGGCAATGTGTTGGCGGATCAGCTAGCAGCATCCGCCCACGAAAACAGTCCCAATACACTCGTAGCTATTCCCCCACTAGATTTAAAACCCTTCCTCAAAAGAAAGATCAGGGCCTTCTGGCAGAGCACATGGGATACGCAGACAAGAAATAAGCTACACGTTGTCAAACCGCACCTGGGTAATTGGCCGCCGGTATCGAAGTCACGCTACACAGAAGTTACACTTTGCAGACTGAGGATAGGCCACATACATAGTACACATTCATATCTTTTGTCTGGAGGCGACCCACCTCTGTGTGATCACTGTGGCGAGCCACTAACTGTACTCCACACCCTACTGCAATGCACAGAGCTAGACGCTCTCAGAAAAAAGCATTTTTCATCAATACACCTGCAGTTCCCACTTCATCCCGGTATGTTCATTGGCAGAGAACCACTTTTTAAATATCAGTCCCTCTTTGAGTATCTAAAAGATGTACATAATTTCAACGTTATTTTTCCAGGCTCCCGTAGCGCGATCTCATGACTGAGGCTGTTGCTGCGGTAACTGTATCAAAGGAAGCACCTGCCTCCCGGCCTTTGGGCTCAAAGGCCTTGAGGAGGCATTCCTGCAGTTATCCCGCCTCTCACTTGTAAATACCATGCTCACTCGTCATTTATCCTACACCCATAGATCACACCACTTATCATTGCCATAATTTTATACTGTATACACATCTTTTAAGCTTCTTTAAAGCACGTCATTTTAGGCCTCTATACAGCCACAATACACCCAGTCATTGTAATCATTGGTCATCGCTAACACCACATAATAGACATGGCGCTCTTTGGCCATTCATGGCCCTTGCGCCACAAAACCCCAATAATCATCATTAAAATTTCACTGACCCCGAAAAAGTATGTGAGCAGAAAGTTCTAATCTAGCACTGCAGCAATCCATATCGCACTCAGTATAACGCACGGCAGTGTTCACGAGACCCAAATATTTTTAGTTGAATCATCCCACTCCTTTGTTTGAATAAGATTTAGACTCTCTACGCTTGCTTTGCCGAAGCCGTCGCAACAGAGGTGAAAGCGTTGGCCATGCAGGAACAGCGCTTGCGAAATCACGTTTTCCTTTATTTTTCGTGCGTTATTCTTATAACCCAATCTAAAACGTTAACATCTATGCAACACGCGTGCCAGGGGTCCTGTGACAGGCTGGACGTTTTTATCACAGTTGTAAAACCTGGAATTAAAAACAAATGCTAAACGTAGCGCTCGTGCACGGGTTCCGAAAAAAACGTCCCCGGAATAAATGTCCCCGGAAGATACGTCCCCTGAATACACGTCCCCGGAAAAAATGTCCCCATTTGCGCTGTCAGAAAAAACGTCCCCAGACCGGGGCCCCTTAAACATTGCGCCTTCAAGTCGGCAATTCTTTATTTCTCATTAAAAAAAAAAATCCGCGCGAAGATTGCAATTTACTCATATTTAATGTGGAAGAAATATATATCTGTATTATTTCCACGGCGCAAAAGGCGAGAATACAGACGGGGCGCTATAATAACAGACCAACTGGCATTATCGCCAGCAACGGAGCGAAATGTACCCACCGAATCCTATGAGCCTCAGGGATCTTGTTATTCCGGCACCTTGGACTATGGCCGCGTGCAACCGTCCAGAGCACTTCCTTTGCTACGATACTGGCCCAAAGACTTAAAACAGACTGCTTGTATTTGCCAGCGCAACGTGCTTGAAATTATGAGCCGAGAGCAGCACCTGATTTATTGACGGAAACTTCGATCTCGCTTCCAAAGGATTTCTGCAGCTATACATTTTTCTTGCAACGCTAGGTGAGGGTGCTGTGTCAACTGCTTATGCCTTTTTGACAAGGAAAATCCAGGAACCGTACGACGATCTGTTCCGGTCACTGCGTGACCAGTGCGAAGTCCTTGGACTGACTTTGTATCCGGATGTCATTATCTGCGACTTTGAAAAGGCGATCATGAATGCTGTAAAAGCCGACTTTGGAGAAGACGTCACGATAAAGGCGTGCTTCTTCCATCTATGCCAGTGCACCTGGCGAAAAATTCAACAGCTCGGGTTGACCTCCCTTAATTTGTAACGTAATTTGTAATGATTTCTTCCGGTTGCCTTCCTTGCTACTTCAACTTTTAAAACGACCTCTACTTTTGAAAACGGAGAATCAACGCTCGACCAAAGTTGTAAAGCGATTGTCCAACCACGTGGCACACTTGTATTGAATGACACATTGCACATTCTGTGGTGTTACATGTGACGTTCTGTTTTGTAAAAAAAACTATATTATGTTTTACTGTATCTTGTTGGCGAAAAATATCGTCTGCGATCGGTAATCATGTGTATGGCTCCGCTTCTATAACCACGAAGCCCGTACTAAATCCCTCCGATACATACCTCTATCAAAACACCACAGCCTGCCAAACCATTCCTTTGGTAAATTATTGGCCACACTCTTAGATGTTATTTTTGAGTTGAAATGATGACTGTACGTCGCCTACCCCCCGCAGGGGCGTCTGCGCAAGTAGGCGTTTGGTGTGTAGCGGCACCACGGACCCGAGCTAACGGGGGGTTTCGACCCCTCCCACGCCTAGCCGTGCGTGGCTTTGCCGTGTCCGGGGAAAAGGGGATCCTGGGGGTTGAGCCGACGCCGGGTGATTGGACCTTTAAGGCCCCCCGGCAGAGGCAACACACCCCTTTGGCCCCGGCTTCACGTAGACGGCACCCCTGGGCTGACCCACCCACGGGAATTCGGCAGTCGCCTTTTCCTGTCTCTCGCTCCCCTCACATCTTCGTCTTTCTCTCTCACTTTGCATCTTTTCTGTCCTCTCCTCTCTTCCATTTACTTCCGTTTTTTCTTGGCGGCGAGGGTTAACCTTGTGTATGTACCCTCTCTTGGGCACATTATATTTGGTTATAGTAGCTGTGTACAGCTGGCGTTGGCATGCCTTATATCAATATAAGTGCTGTTGCGTCCCCATGTTGGGCTCCGTGGTGGGCGGCTGACATGGCTGCCGAAATTATACACAATCTATGGCCTCATTCTCCTTTCCACGATTTAATGATCGCCCTGTCACAAAGAGAGGGCGCACCGAAGACACCTTGAATGCCTTGCTTAAACCAAAAGAAATTTTTCCACGCTTCCACGTCATCCACTGCCAAACACTCGAAAAGAATGCCAGAACAATCTCTCCCTTTGATGTGTCCAAATGCCTCACCGAAACTCTCGGCCACGGTTACCAGGCAGCAACTTCAATGGCTAGCGGAGACCTTCTCCTTGAAGTACAAAATAAAATGCAATATGAAAAACTGTCCAAACTTGTTTCGTTGGGAACCATACCTGTCTCAGTCACCCTGCATCGCTTTCTGAACAGCTCGCGAGGTGTGGTGTCAGACCAAGACTTGATCGACCTGACAGAAAGTGAACTCCTCGAGGGCTGGAGCGACCAGCATGTGATCAATGTGCAGAGAATTAAAATCAGGCGTGAAGATAAAGAAATCCAGACAAAACACCTCATTCTCACATTTGCCACAAGCACACTGCCAGAACATGTCGAAACAGGATACTTGAAACTAAAGGTCAGACCCTACATCCCCAACACGCGACGCTGCTTCAAGTGCCAGCGTTTCGGTCACGGCTCTCAGAGTTGCCGTGGCCGTCATACCTGCGCCAAGTGCAGTTCACATGAACACCCTGCTGACAACTGTGTTGTATCTCCACACTGCGCAAACTGCGACGGTGGGCACCCCGCCTACTCTCGTGCATGTCCTTCGTGGAAAAAAGAAAAAGAAGTAATCACACTCAAGGTTACAGAAAACGTCTCCTTTAGGGAGGCGCGAAAACGCCTTTCTTTTGCGCAGGGACCTTCATTCGCTTACGTGGCACGCAAGGGGGCAGTGCCACAAAGGTTCGTGGCGGCCGCGCGTACCACGCAAAGTGGACGGGCGGCAGCGCCATCCGCCCCCTCAGCGGAAGCAGCCTCTGCTGCTCCGCAACCAAAGGGCATGCAGGCCTCCGGATCTGCAGGCCCAGGGCCTTCTGCTCAGGTAGAAAGCCCCAAATCTCTGACACCCGTGCGCGTTAGCCGCGAGCGGGCATCGAGCGCCTCTGCCGAGGCGATGGACACAATGGCAAGTCCAACGGCGTCTCAAGCGCCGAAGGAACGGCGCAGCTCGTTGGAGCGTGCCAAAAAAGAAAAAGCCCGCATCACAGGGCCTGGAGAGGGCTCTGTGACATAAGGCAATAGTTGTTCCAGTACACACAGCACTAATTTACACTCAAAATGGATACACAAATTTTACAGTGGAACGTGAGAGGTCTTCTAAGAAACCTCGACGATATCCAAGAGTTGCTACATGAACACTCTCCAAAAGTGCTGTGTGTACAAGAAACACATTTAAAATCCAAGAACACGAATTTTCTACGCCGATATGTCATATTCCGAAAGGACCGGGATGATGCTGTGGCGTCATCTGGTGGCGTAGCTGCTATAGTTCATCAAGGAATTGCATGTACCCACTTGCCACTACAAACGTCCCTTGAGGCAGTGGCTGTCCGAGCCGTTCTCTTCAACAGCCTGATCACAATCCGCTCACTTTACGTACCCCCGCACTACCAGCTCCAGAAACATGAATTTGAGTCCTTAATAGATCAACTTCCAGAACCATATCTGGTCCTTGGAGACGAATGCACACAACAGTCTGTAGGGAGACTCTCGCTGCGATGCGCGAGCTTGTCTGATCGAACAGTTCCTTTTCTATTCTGGCGCATGTCTCTTAAATAAAAAGCAACCAACATGCTATAGCCTCGCAAACAGAACATTCTCGTCCATAGACCTCAGCATAGCATCTCCATCACTTCTGCCCCTAGTCAAATGGAAAGTCATCAATAATCCTTACGGAAGTGACCACTTTCCAATACTTCTGAACATACCAATTACAAATGAATGTCCCCCTCAGGTTCCAAAATGGCTGACTGAGAAAGCAGATTGGGAACAATTTCGGAAAGTTACACAGTTAAGTTGGACGGACATGTCTGCCTTAAGCATAGACGCAGCTGTAGAATACTTTACAGCATTTCTCATTGATGCTGCAACCAAATGTATTCCACAAAGAAGTGGTCACTCTGGAAAACGACGAGTTCCATGGTGGAACAAAGAGTGCGGCAATGCGCGCAATAAACAAAACAAAGAATGGAAGTTGCTTCGCGACTATCCGACAGCTGAGAATCTTACAAATTTTAAGAACATAAAGTCAGACGGTAGGAGAACGCGCCGACAGGCAAGAAGGGAAAGTTGGCAGAAGTTTTTATCGGGCATCAATTCATATACGCAGGAAGCTAAAGTCTGGAGCATGGTTAGTAGGCTAGCAGGGCGGCAGGCATATTCACTCCCTCTTGTAAACACTCAATGCGACAGCTTGGAGGACCAGGCAAACTCCCTCGGCACACACTTCGAACAGGTGTCGAGCTCGTCGCACTATACCGAAGCTTTCCAACGATACAAAACACGAATCGAAAAACAGAAACTAGAGCGAAAATCCACAAAACACGAAGCATACAATGAACCTTTCTGTATAGCTGAGCTACAAGCATCGCTTAATTGCTGCAATAATTCCGCCCCAGGCTCCGACCGTGTTGTATACGAAATGTTGAAAGACCTGCCATCTGTAACCGAAAAAGCCCTCCTTTCGCTGTATAATGCTGTCTGGTTTTCCGGCGAGATCCCCTCGGCCTGGAAAGAAGCCATTATTATTCCCATTTTAAAACAGGGCAAGGACACGTCCTCAGTTTCCAATTACAAGCCTATAGCCCTAACAAGCTGTCTATGCAAGGTTTTCGAAAAGATGATAAACAGGCGACTCCTACACTTCCTTGAAATAAACTGTCTACTTGACCCATACCAATGCGGGTTTCGAGAAGGTAGATCCACAACGGACCACCTGTTACGTATCGAGGCACAAATCCGTGACGCTTTCGTCCATAAACAATTCTTTCTGTCTGTGTTCCTCGATATTGAGAAAGCCTATGATACCACATGGCGCTTTGGCATACTTCGAGACATCTCACATTTAGGTTTACGGGGTAGGATGTTCACCATAATCGATAGTTACTTGTCCAATCGGACATTCCGTGTTCGAGTGGGCACTGTTTTGTCTCGAATATTTGTCCAAGAAACAGGAGTTCCGCAGGGTGGTGTATTGAGTTGTACACTTTTTATTATCAAAATGAATTCCTTGCGCCAGTCCATCCCACGTAACATGTTTTATTGCACATATGTCGATGACGTACAAGTCGGCTTTACATCTTGCAATCTCGCAATGTGCGAGCGGCAGGTGCAACTTGGTTTGAAGAAGGTAACTAAATGGGCAGACGAGAACGGGTTCAGCCTTAACCCGCAAAGAAGCACTTGCGTATTATCTGGAGTAGCTTTTAGCGCAAAAAAAGGACAGGGACACAGAGGGAGGGAACAAGACCGTATTATTCTCAAGAAAGAGAGGCCTCCACCCTGATCCGGACATTCACCTCCACGGCCAGCGAATACCGGTGAAAACGGAGCAGAAATTCCTAGGTGTAATTCTAGACACGAAACTAACCTTCATATCACACATAAAGTATATAAAAAACAAGTGCATAAAAACAATGAATGTGCTGAAAGTGTTGTCACGCACTACTTGGGGTAGTGACACACCTGATGAATTTATATAGAAGCCTCATACGCACGCGCCTAGATTACGGGGCGATAACCTGTCAGTCTGCGACACCAAGCGCCTTGAAGATGCTTGACCCTGTCCATCATCTAGGCATTCGACTTTCTACGGGTGCTTTTCGTACTAGCCCCGTAGAAAGCCTTTATGTCGAATCGAACGAGTGGTCGTTACACCTACAGAGATCCTACCTCTCTTTTGTATATTTCCTCAAGGTGAACGCGAATGGAGAACACCCCTTACACTCTGCAATCAATGATCTGTCCAATTCAATCCTGTCTGAAAACCATCCTGCCATGAGAAAGCCCTACGCACTTCGTGTGAGGGGCCTAGCTGAAAAAATTGGTGTGCCACTTCTTGAACACCGTCTGCTGGCTCCTGCTGCATATCCCCCGCCGTGACAATGGAAACTCATAGATTGCGATGTATCCTTCGTGGAAGTTACTAAGCACGCGCCTGCTGCACACATCCGTACACACTTCCTCGAACTCTAGCACAAATACACTTTTCCAGAATTTTTTACCGATGCCTCTAAGTCTCACACTTCTGTGTCCTACGCCGCGGTCGGTCCATCCTTTTCAGATGCCGGCGTTCTGCATCCTAACACAAGCATTTTCACAGCAGAGGCATATGCCATATTGGTGGCCGTTAAACACATTAAACAATTAAAAATAGACAATGTAGTTATATATACAGATTCTCTAAGTGTAGTAAAAGCTTTAGAAAGTTTGAAAAAACATAGAAACCCAGTCCTTGTTTCTCTTTACTCACTCACATGCACTATCTGCACGTTCGGACAGCATGTTGTTGTATGCTGGGTGCCAGGGCATCGCGAGATCGAAGGGAACGTGTTGGCGGACCGGCTGGCGGCATCCGTTCACGGAAACGCTGCGGTACACCCATGACTGTCCCTGCACTGGACCTGAAGCCCTTCCTAAAACTAAAGCTTAGGGCGCATTGCCAGCACTTATGCAATAAGGAAAAGCAAAATAAATTACATCTCATAAAACCGCACCTTGGTAATTGGCCGCCGATATCCAAGGCACGTCAGGTCGATCAAGTCTTGGTCTGACACCACACCTCGCGAGCTATTCAGAAAGCGATGCGGGGTGACTGAGACAGGTGTGGTTCCCAACGAAACAAGTTTGGACAGTTTTTCATATTGCATTTTATTTTTTACTTCAAGGAGAATGTCTCCGCTAGCCATTGAAGTTGCCTGGTAACCGTGGCCGAGAGTTTCGGTGAGGCATTTGGACACAACAAAGGGAGGGGTTGTTCTGGCATTCTTTTCGAGTGTTTGGCAGTGGATGACGTGGAAGCGTGGAAAAAATTCTTTTGGTTTAAGCAAGGCATTCAAGGTGTCTTCGGTGCGCCCTCTCTTTGTGACAGGGTGATCATTCAATCGTGGAAAGGAGAATGAGGTCATAGATTGTGTATAATTTCGGCAGCCATGTCAGCCGCCCACCATGGAGCCCAACATGGGGACGCAACAGCACTTATATTAATGTAAGCCATGCCAACGCCAGCTGTACACAGCTACTATTCGCAATGCCCACGAACTATAGGTGGCGCGCCGTGCTTTTCAAGATGGCGCCAGGAGGAGGGTCAACCAGTTTGTTAGCATGGGAACAGATAGTACGTGCGGACGTACGGCCCCGTGCCACTTTCACCGGATGAAGTCATGAGCTGTGCTGAATTGGATATGAGACTAAACTACTTTCCCAAACCATGGAAAGTGCTGAGTACTCGCCACCTAATTATTTGCTGCGGTGTGAAAGGTTATATTTCAGCTCTATTACCGTGCATAACGATGCTTTGCGAAATCCTGTGCGTGCTACATAAAACTGCATGAACTAAAATTGACGTATGAGCAGAACGGCACTCCGAGGTAGTACGCACCGAGCCAACGCTTATACATACGTAGTTTGCCGCAGTAGTTTGCCGCCAGCGAGTAGCGCCATCGCTGCTGCACGGGACCGCACGTTTAACGTGGTGATGGTTTCCAAACATAATACGCCGTCGTCATGACTTGTGCAGCCGGGAACGCGGAGTTACGTCTTCAACGGAACACAAGCATTTAACTTCCCATTCAGTAGCGCTTGTGTCACAGCCATGCTGAGACTCCAGCCGTGTGCAATTCACTTCACTCGCATGTTGCAGGCTCGATCAACACGATCGAAACACGAATGTCGAAAAGAATGCACACGTATCCTTTTCGCAACGTCGACGAAGTTAGCCGAAAGGCGTTTATTGTGGCTGTGACTGCACGTTCCAACGCTCTAACCATTTCGCTTCTCTGGTCGAGCTCGAGCGTGTTGGCGGCATGCGGCGCTCCATAATATCCATAATAATTGATACATGCAATGCACAAGTGGAACTATGCTTTTATTTTGATCTCGCTCAAGGATATTATACATTAAATACAACCAAACTGACTTATGAGCGTGAAAGAACAATAACGCACGGGGGGACGTGAAGTGCAACTCGCTCCTCGTGAGTTAGCAGCTGGTCGTTCACCGTCGCTGTCACTCTCAGTGCCTTCACAGTCTTCTACGTCCAGTGAAAAATCCTCGTCGTCAAGGTGGTTTCTTTCAACGTCACTGCTGAAAGCAAT